>NC_045964.1:14647066-14869566 GCF_010909765.2 Amblyraja radiata
TCTGGATTAGTTATCCTTGGAACAGAGGAAATGGAGAAGGATCTGGTGAGGTATACAAAATTATTTAGAGCATAGGTATGATAAATAGTTGGAAAATATTCTCCACAATATAGGCCATAGATTAAGGACTAAGAAGTTGAGAGGTGTCCAGAGGAAGAAAGTTTCCATCTAGAGGCTGACAAAAGACATAGGAACAGAATTAGGCCATTCGGCCCATCGAGTTTGCTCCGCCTGGAAGGAATACACTAGTTGACAGGGAGATGGTGGCAGAGACTCTCACAGCATTTAAGTATCTATATGAACACCTGCATTGACAAGGCCTAGAATGCTATGGACTAATTGTGGGTAAATAGGATTAATATAGACAGGTACTTGAAGACTGGCCGGGATATGACAAACCACTCTATCATAACTTTCTAAGCTTTCCAGAACAATTTTCTCAAAATCCCTCCCATAGACATGGTACTGGATCATCTCTGTTCAGACAGGGAAGCCAGAGTGAGGACAAACCCAGTTATCCACACATGAGCAGGGAAGAGCAGAAGAGACTAAAGAAAACACAGGAAAACTGAGAGTCATGCACAGAAACAGACCCTTCTATATTAATTGGGTTTTTTCCCTTTGAGAGTTTGTTAAAAGAGAACAGAAATATCAGTTTCATTTTTAATTCCCGGGGCAATTGAGCGTTACCAGAAACACCACAGCTTCATTAACCAAGCAGCCGTCCTCTTCGGCCAACTCAGTGCAAGAAACTGCTAGATTTTCCAGAAAGGTGTTCCCTAATCAGGAATTGTAAACTATATGTTCTTGTGAATTAAATTACAAATTTCCCAGAACATGAGTTGATATTACACTCGCTGGAAAAAAGGACATTAAGGACTGCTGACATGAAGGCAAGTTAAAAGGCAAGTTGCAGCAGGCAATAATCAACAGAATTCTTGGAGGAAATAGTGTACTCAGTTTAAAAAAAACAAACAATGGAATGGTTTTGGATGCCTTATTGGATAATGTGCATTGACGGTGCTGGCTCGAAGGGCCGAATAACCTACTCCTGCACCTATTGTCTATTGACAGCAAGCTGATGAAAGTGGACTGAGAGCAATGGTTGGCACATGGAATGTAAACACCAATATCACTCTGCAGGGCATGTTGGGAATCCTGTGTGGGAAGGAACTGCAGTTGCTGGTTTATGCCAAAGATAGACACAAAGTGCTGGAGTAACTCAGCAGGTCAGGCAGCGCCTCTGGAGAAAATAAGTGATGGTTTGGGTCGGAACGCTTCCTCAGACTGAAGAAATCTCTGTCTGAAGAAGAGTTCTGACACAAAACATCACCTATTCCTTTTCTCCAGAGATGCTGAGTTACTCCAGCTTTTTGCATCTCTCTTTTGAAAAATAAAGGTTTAAACGAGTAGGGTAAATTGCAGTGGAAAAAGACTAAACAGACTGGTGCATCTGCAATCTCAAGACAAGAAGGCCACATAGTATAATCCACAATTCTGAGACAATTTGAGCATTAATCTAATTCCTGCTCACCAATGTTTACATGCCCACTTGAGATTTATGCAATAATCTTTGACAGAATATAATTATAACAAAATACACAATATTACCTGTCGATCTGGCAGTGACCCGAATAAAACTTTGTCCTCATCATGAAGTATGTTCTCTGCAGGAAGGGAACATTATGTTACAATAAATAATTTGTTCATAATTATAACTAAATATTGATCAATGTATATTGAAGAGCTCGCTTACTAATATCAATGCATTAGTTTGGATTAACGAGGATAAATAGAAATAAACTGTTTCTTCTGACAGAGTACACAACTTTAAAATTAAACTTTGGCTCCTCAGGGATGATGCAGGGACCATATCACGTAAAATGAATTGGGAATCTGTAAGTGTCCACTGCAAAATAATGCCAAGCCTGGGGATATATTGACATCTCAGAGCGATCACGGAAGACTTTTTGTTAGGCAAGATGAATAACTGTTATAGAAACAAAGGGGTCTAAAAGAAGAGTGGTTATGAGTTCCATAATTGGTGGAATTGGCTTTAGGGACTGAACAACTCTTGACATTCTCAACTTAAATTGCTCTTAAAATAAATTTACATCACATTGACAGAGCTTGCTTTATTTTAAATTTCATCCATACAATATAGTGCCTGAGGTTTGAAGATGCAAGGTGTTTGCGGGTATAAATAATTGGATGTGGGGCGTGTAAGCAAGACAGGCAGACACAGAGACAATTGCATTTTAGATTTCCTCTGTAATTAGACTACAGTGGCTGTTCAAATAGGACCCATAATTCATGAAATAACACATCGACTTAACAATTCTAAATGAGGAAAATTTAAACAAGTAGATATTTTAAGCACATCCCGAAGCAGTGAAAGAGAAGAGGTGATGGGGGAAAGAAAGAATAAACGACAAATACTTGTTTAGGTAAAAGACCAGAGAAACTATGAAAGTATGAATTGTTTATTGTTCTTTACACCATCTCTGAGTATCTATAGCTTTTTTTGGTTTCATTGCCACTCGTTTAGGTTTGTATCTTATTCCCCTTTGTTTATTTTCCTCCCTCCCAATCATAACATCATAAAAATTGCTTTATCTCCAACTTTTCCCAGAAAAAAATGATGAACTTGAAATGTGAATTTTGTAATCTCTTTACCATTGCTGTTTCTACTTGTGCGTACTCTTCTTGCGCTTTCTGTTTCTTTTCTCCTCATCAGGGGAAATTTGCCCAATTTGAGTAGAAATCCAAGCAGTTTCAGTTTCTGGGTTAACCCTGTTTGGAAGTGCAACTAGAATATGCATACCTGTGGACTGAATTGTGAAGGCACAAGCACTCCACGCCATTAGTGAGACTCGCGGATCAGCTTCATTGGGGGCAACTTTCAGACCCACTCGGTACACAGCAGTAGCAAACAGCAGCAGCATTTCCACAATGCTCTTCGAATACATGACTCTAGCAAAGCACAAAAAGAATAACTTTAAAAACCAACCTCACCTTATTTCCAATGCTAATGTAGGTCAAAACACAAGATACAGGAGTAGGCCACCATCCTTCATTCAATACAATACCGTTTATTGTCATTTGAACCTCAAATGAAGTTCAAACGAAATTTGGTTTCTGCAGTCATACAACAAGAAAAAAAACCAAGACCCACAATTAACACAAACATCCATCACAGTGAATCTCCTCCTCACTGTGATGGAAGGCAAAGTTATTGTCTCTCCCCTGTTTTCCATTCTTCTCCCAATGTTCATGTGCATGCTGCGCCATTCAGGAAGATCTTTCACCAGCACAATTTACCTGCTCCTTGATTTTCTCACTCCTAACTTTAATTGAATTAATCTTTTGTTCCTAATTATCCTTCAAATGGGCATTAATGTGTGTTTGGGTTTAGTTCCACAGGTAGAGCTGCTATCTCACTGACCAAAATAGACCTGGGTAATCCTCAACCCAAAGGCAAAGAAAAATATCTCCTATTCTGCATGGGTAGTCTGCAACCCAATAGTATGAACACTGAACGTTCCAATTTCAGATAAGCTACAATCTCTCCTGACCCACAAGTTCTTCAAGAACGCTTCCCCGTCACCCAGTTCCAATCTCCTCCTGGTTCCACCAGACAATTATATCCCTCCCTTAACTGGTTCCACCCATTACTTTCCTTACTTCAGATTCCTGCAATTGCAGCCTCTTCTGCCTTCCCAGTCTTTACCTACACCCTCCCCAACCCCCACCAGACTCCATCTACCCCTTCCTCTTTACTTTTCACGCACCTGCCGTTGCCTCCCAATTCCACCCATCCCTTTTCCCCACATTGCTCCATCTGCCCGTCATGTCCCTCCTTGCATGGTCCCACCAATTGTCTTCCTCACCGAGAGGACCCATGAGAGCACTCGTCACTTTACACTGGCTATCCCACCTCTACTCTCAGTCCTGATGTAGGATCTCAGCCTGAAGTGCCAACTACACCTTTGCCCCTACATATACTGCCTGACCTGCTGAGTTACTCCAGCAATTAGTTTTTTTCTGCCGTGACCAGAATTTGATCTGGACTCTGGTGTTGGCTGTGTGGCTTGTGCAAGTGTGGGCTGCACAGAAGAGGAGTTGAGGCCAGCATAGATCAAGCCTTCATCATATTGAATGGCGGGGCAGGCTTGAGGAGCTTTTTGCAGCTGCTCTATACAGAGGTAAAGGACATTGACTAAGCAATTTTGCAACCTACTGTTGGAAAACAGACAGCACTTGGAAGCAAAATGCTTCGGATATCTTTATGCTTACTTAGCTGAGGAACATTGGTGTCAACCACAGCACTTTGCCAGAATTTAATTATATCCACAGATAGAAGGTTCAGAAGCACTGATGATAGGGGCAACAACCAGGAGTTGGGGAAGTGTGGCCCAGATATTTCTTTCAACATTGCTCCATTTTTCCTTCCAAAACAGTGACAGATGGACATTTGGCATCATTTTAGAAACCATCTCAGTTAGAACTCAAGCATGGAACCTGGTCAACTGTATTGTTACTCCATGGTGAAAGCTGTTGAATATACAAATAGCATGAAACTGACGTCAAAACTTTTTGCTGTACTTATTTATGAGAAAACAAAATATGTTGCATTACGTACGGTGATTGAACTCCAAAGCTGAGGATGGATCTGAATTCCACAGGATTTTTCCACGAAACCGGGTTCACTTGAACGAGACTGTTTTCCTCCTCTAGACAAAAAAAAACCTACTGATTTTGCAGAAATAATTAAGCAGCGTACTATATTGATGCTTCAAATATGGAGAAGCTCAGCTCAGAGACAAACTGTTGTACTGATTTCCTTGCTGGCAAATTACACATCTTTATCTTTGTGGAATATCTTTAGTAGGTGGGTGCAGGAGAAGCAGATTAACCACAGGAAGAAGCAGATTAAAAGGTGGTTATGCAAAATTAACCTGGAATCTAATCTCTCAGCTCTGGTCCTTTGGACCAGATTTCCACTTTAGTGAATACAGGCGTTCAAGATGATAAATGATCTTAGAGTCAGTCATACAGCAAAGAAACAGGTCCTTCAGCCCACCACATCCATGTCAACCATTAAGCACCCATCTATATCAACCCTATTTATTAGCTATTGACCCATAACTTTCTCTGCCTTGGCGATTCAAGAGCTCATATACTGTTTACATGTTGAGAGTCTCCGCCTCCACCTCCCCTTTAGGCAGTATATTACAGATTTCAACTACCCTCTGGGGAAAAGAACCATCCTCAAATCTTCTCCAACCCTCCTTCCCTTCCCTTAAACCTTATGCCGTCTAGTTTTAGATACTTCTGCTATGGGAAATGTTTCTTACCACTCGCACCATCTATGCTCATGTGATGCTGACATTTATGTGGCATTCAAACAGGCATATTAATATGCAGGGAATGGAGGGATGTGGATCACATGCAGGCAGATGGGGTTAGTTTACTTTGGTATTATGGTTGGCACAGACATTACGGGCAAAGGGCCTGTTCCAGTCAAGTCACGTTCATTGTCACATGCCAGTGCTTCCATACCTCAAAAACAAATTCCGTACATAGAATTCCAAATTTCCTGGAATTTGATGGTATTTTCTGAAATTTTCAAAAATGCTTCCTGCGTGCTATTTGTGGTTGGGTTTATTTCGCGGACACACATTAACAACACAAAGAAGAACAAGGCAAAACAGATCTATGTAACTACACCATATCTGCCTGCTTCTGTTACTCACTTGTACAGTATGCAAGGCAGCTTTTGTTGCCTCCAACAGCTTTTGTTGTCTTTGTTTTTTCAACCTGCTCTCATGTGTCTCAGACTCTGCTCTCTCTCTCTCCCTCCATCCATCCCTCCCTCTCTTCGTCCCTCCCTCGATCTCCCTGCTTCCCTCCCTCCATCCCTCTCTCCCTCACTCCCCCTCATTCTCTCCCTTCCCCTCTCTCTCTCCTTCCTTCTCTCCCTCCCTCCCTCCTTCCCTCCCTCCTCCTCTCTCCCTCCCACTCTCCCTCCCCTCGGCCCCTTGAGCACACCCATCTTTCTGTAACATAAAGGCCAATCCCAATGTAACTGCAATCCCACCGCCCACTGGTAACTTTTCACCACTAGGCTTATCCAGAATTCTACCACTGCCTGAAAAATAATTAAAGGCTCAACTTCCACTGAGAATTCCAAAGACTCATTGTTATACGAGAATTTTCCCGAGCAGTCTGTGACCCATAGCGCTGTGGCCATAGCGCTATGTTTAAAGCCCATAGCGCTGCAGCCAGTATCGCTATATTTAGAACACATAGCGCTGCAGCCGACAGCTCTTTGTTTAAATTCCCACACGTTAAACTGACAGTGCTCTGTTTAAACTGTTGAGCATCAAACCGGCAGTGCTGTGTGTATTACCTTTACGCCTCTTTGCAGGCCAGATGCGGAAATTTCCGGAAACGATTCCATTTCCCTGAAATTACCCAAAGACAACCAGAATTTCCCGAATTTCGGGTATTTTCCTTCAAAGTGGAAACACTGTCACATGCACAAATAGAGTGAGGTTATAGGTGCAATGGAAATGTTCCAGTGTTGTACTTTTCTGTTTTATTCATGGTGTATGCCACACCTACATTGGTCAACCCAAAATGCATCACCTCACACTTACCAAGAATAAATTATTTCTGTCATTACTCTGCTTATCTTACCACTTGTCAATAATGTCCTGCAACCTGACTACCTTCTTCAATGTCAACACCACCACCAATTCACACCTTATCTACAAATTCACTAATTCTACTGTCTAAATGGACATCCATATTCTTAATATAGATAATTAACAGTGAGTCACCTATCGAATCAGCCTGGACATGGTTGCCTCTCCACATCCTCCAGGGATGCTGCCTGACCTGCTGAGATACTCAAACCTTCCAGTGTCTGTGCACGGTTCCAGCATCTGCAGTTCTTCGTGTCACCAGAAGGCTGTGTTGTCTCACTATGATACTTTTGCTTGATCTTATGTCAGACTACGGCTGAATTTGGTTTCCCAACATATCCTTTCTCATTGACATACATTTACCTCACATACACACCTTTTGTGCCTGAAGCGATTAAACCATTTATTCTTGCCAAGACGTTTTCTAGCCACCGAGGTAAAGTGAGCATATCTGCTATTGTTTCTGTATCTTTGCTGCAATACAACAAATAAAACAAGTTATAAAAAAGACTCTCCTAACCATACTATTGAAATATACTATTTTAAACAACAACCTTCATACAAAGCAAATTTTCTAAAACCATGACACTTCATTTAGTTGCCTTTCAGTCTCGTACAAGATTTACTTCAAACTACGAATTATTTAAATTTAATTTGGCCCTATCTGAGCCTTGACAATGCGACACTGGGATGTCAGAGGTCATGCCATTGTGCAGCACCAACAGGAGATCAAGTGAGAGAAGAGAAAACCAAAGCAGCAGCTTAACAGAAAGTGAGATAGCAACTAAAAGATGAATTGAAGTGTGAAAGTTGAGATACCTTTTGAGAACAATTTTTAAATGCATTGCATCAATAGTACTTGGCATCATTAATTAAGAAGTAATTAACTGCAGAGGCTGGAAACATGGAATAACAACAAGTTTTGTGGTTTGAGGTAGATATGATAATTGAAACAGCGAAGCATCAATTTATTTACACTATAAGTTTTTACATAATTGTATTTTAATAATATTTTGAATAATTAGACTGCTAATGTACATACCTGTCTAGACTGTGTGCTTGCAGTGGAATGACCGGGATGACAGTATTACACAGAGTCTTGCACAGCGGACAGAGGAACTCTCCATTTTCCAAATCAAATGACAGTTCAACGTGAACCCTGTTGCGTGTTGAGTTTTGCACAGCTTCAAAATATCTAAAGATGAGAAAATATCTTTATTGGAATTATTGGAACATTTTAGGGTTAAATACATCCAAGGATCAAAGATCAGGCTCATCATCCCTGTTTTTAAGCAGTGCACCACTATTCTCCATATTATTAACTATCACAGTTGGTGTCGGAGTTGGCAGACAAATGTGACTGAAGTGTAGTTATTACACTTTGAATGATTGAAGGTGCTTCATTATAATTGGATTTCCTTGTAAAGCTCCACGTTTCTGAATCATTCCAGCTTAATCCAGGTCACAGTCACGCCCAACAAGACCAGTCAGGCCTCTGCTCTTGTGCTGTCTCAATGAAATTACTTCTCATCCTCTGTACCAAATCCCTGCAAATTTCTCTCCTACATTCTCTCCTGCAAAAACTCCTTTCAAATGATTTGGTTCTAGATGGCAACATCTGCTCTACTTAATCTCAATATTAATGGGTGTAAAAATAGTAGTTATTTTTACACCCAACACCAGGCTGGGGCTGCAGACTTTTGTTCAGTTGTATTTTTCAAAGCAAGCTGAAATGGTCCTATAATGGCTCTTCTTCAATACACCTTTCCCAATCTCTACCAAATACTTGAATTCCCCAAGGAAAGTTTGATAACCAAGCTTCTGTTATCCATTTACATATATTGAAAATACTGAAGGTAATTAATTTAAACTTTAACCTAAAGACACACTATCTTATGGTACAAGAGTTAGAGATTAAGGTAATGCAATATCTCTTTTCCATGAAGTGTTTTTACCCTGTTCCATTTTATTTTGATTCTTATAGTTAGACTGAGAGAATAGAAATATACCAGACAATGATTAGTGGTAGTATTCAAGAAGGAACTGCAGATGCTGGAAAATCGAAGGTACACAAAAATGCTGGAGAAACTCAGCGGGTGCAGCAGCATCTATGGAGCGAAGGAAATAGGTAACGTTTTGGGCCAAAACCCTTCTTCAGACTAATTAGTGGTACATTGTTTATGCAGCACCTGCTATCAGGCAAGTTCTATATTAAAGCTGGTTATTTATAACCTTTATTCTTCAGACCATGGACATTATACAGAACAAATGATCATAGAAACATAGAAAATAGGTGCAGGAGGCCATTCGCCCCTTCGAGCCAGCACCGCCATTCATTGTGATCATGGCTGATCGTCCCCAATCAATAACCCGTGCCTGCCTTCTCCCCATATCCCTTGATACTACTAGCCCCTAGATCTCTATCTAACTCAGTTAGATAACTCAGAACCAGCTATCAGTACAAATTATTTTACAAGATCTTGGATATAAAGTAGAAAAGTACAGAAGTATAATTTAAAGTAAAAATGAGAAATGGTATAATGTACAACAAATAAAATCTCTGCCTGTGGCATGCTGTCACCCTCAGCATATATGCAAAGGACTGCAGCTCTAGAGACTCAATCATTGCAGACTGCAATGTCTGTGGCACTTGTAGTATCAGCCCATGCACAATACTAGCTTCAATAATTGTTCATTTTATGTTGTTACTCCTTGAAGGATTGGATCTGAGTCAGAGACAGTTGGAAAGAAATCAACTAGGGATCCTGCTACGTCCGCTCTGATCCCTATCACTGGCTGACAGGCCAGGAGAGGTCCTGGACTCTCTTACCACTGTAAATAAAATATATCACACAAGGTCACCCTACTACGAGTGTTGGTGAGATCACTACCGAACCCGGCATTACCGCCGACACCAGACAAGCAGAATGCAGGCAAGATCATACAGGCTACTAGCATGATGGAAGAAGAAATTCAAATGGAGAATTGCTACTGTTTCCAAAGTGTTCTTGATGTTGATTACACTCCTTTTTCTGGATGTGCCACTCTGTCCCACTAGGTCTGTCTCCACCTTGTAGCCGTAATTAGCAAAGCTTAGCTCACGTACACAGGGGATGCCACAGATATTCAGTTTCAGTTTATCACCACGACAAGGTGAATTCCAGTGACTAATCTATTGCTGAACACGCTTGGTGAGGTTACCAAGAAAGACGAGACAAATCTGTGCCTGAATGAAGTGACTCAGACAATTAAAAGAGCAATTGTGACATTGAATATCAGGCCAGAGTTCAAAGCGAGTGATAACCTGGGTACTTATCTTCAAGGCAAAAGAGTAATTGTTCCCAAGCCATGAAGGAATGACATGATAAAATATGTTCACTGCTCACATTTAGGAGTGAATGTTTGCCTCAATATAATGAGGGAAAGCATCTACTGACCAGGGAGATTATCTTAAATAATGTTGAAAGGAATCACCTCCACAAACTTGTTACTGTCGTGCTTCTTGACAGACCCTGAGCCGTTGGATCAGATTTATATCACCCAGGGAAATGTAGGCCAAAGTACGGGTACCCTGCAGAAAATGGGTTTACCCCCCCCCCCCAAGGTGTCTCTCCTGTCTACAAGACACAAATTAGCTGTTTGATGAAATACTCTACATTTAACTTGACGTGACAATCCCAACATTTCACAAGTAGCTCAACACCATCCAGGAAATGCAGCTCTCTTGACTGGGATTCCATTAATTATGTGAAACATTAATTCCCATCACCAGCTGTGGATGGCTACAGTCTACACCATCTTCAGAATTCACTGCAGTTACAGGCCATTTTACATTTGGTCGTATGTAATGAGGAAGGATTAATAAGAGATGCCCAAGGAGGCAGTAGCTACACAACATGATAACAGTTTCACATAGAGGGTGTATAGCACAGGACCAAAGCCATTGTTTTCAACTTAAGGACATTATAATGATATGAAGGTAGAGTTGTCTAAAGTGCACTAGCAAAAGAGATAGGTCAGAATATGAACAGTGGCAGATATTCAAACAGTTGGTCCACAACACTCAGCAAGAATGTACCCTCATCAAAAAGTGGAATTCTGCAAGGAACAGGCTCAATTTATGGTTAACAATGGGGTTTAAGGATAAAGTCAAATTTAAATTTTAGGCATACAATGCTGCAAGGGCTGGTGGGATGCCACGGAACAAAGAATTTGTTTGTTTCCGGTAGCAGAAAAGACAAATGATTATAAGGGAGAAAACTGATAATTATGAGAGAAAGCTTGCATGCTATATCAATCCTAACAGTAAGAGTTTTGATGGATATATAGAAATAAAAATAAGTTGGCTAGGTAGTTGTAGGACCTCTTGAGCACAAGACTGGTGAATAATGAAATGCCAAATATGCCAAATCAATTTTTTTGCATCAGTCTTCATTGTGCAGGACTTTGCAAAAGTCTTTTAGGTAATTTGATGTAACAGAATATGGGAGTTACAGAGACACATTTGGCCTTCATTTTCCATTTGCACCCTGGAAGTGGTTTCAACACTCCTATACCAAGATGAGCACCTTTGGCAAATTGAAACACACACCCAGCTGCAGTTTTGAAAAATGCACTGTGCCCTCTGGCATTAACTTACTTCTGCCAGCAGGTGGCATGCATCACATGCCCACAGCTTCCCACGTGAGTGCCACAGCCCAGATCAGGATGCATGATGATTGGATCGCAGTTGTCTGAAGTAAACAAAGAATAAAGAATGATGAAATCAGTCAGAGTCATAGGGAGGTACAGCATGGAAGCATTCTGCCCATCGAGTCCGTGCTGACCAATAAATATCCATTCACAGTAATCCTGTATTAATCCTATTTTTTATTCTCCCAGATTCCATCGCTCACCCTCATTCAAGGGGCAATTAATGCACCAATCCACCTTTGGGTCGTGGGAAGAAACCGGAGCACCCAGAGGAAACTCATGCAATCATACGGTATATATTTATTACTTGAATAAAGTCCATTTTGAATTTATTTTTTTAAAGTGTGACCTCCAGACATCATCCAAAATCAGGTTTGCACTCGGATCTCTGACACAGTGAGTTGGTAGCTCTACATACTGCACGGTCATTTAAAAATATAACACTAAACAAAGTGACGAAAAAAAATCTAGTATTACCGAAACAACAATATGAATAAATTAGATCATGGATGATATGAACCTTAACTCTTTGCTTCAAATAGCCTGTTGCCCATATCCAGAATGCAGCTGTTCTCATTTAGTTTTTTTTAATTCTTGCAGCATCCATAGAGGGATTTGGATCTAATACGAGCAGATTAACATAGATAAGCATCACAATCAGCATGGTTGTGGTGGGTCGAAAGGGCTGGATGCATCTATGATTATAGTATCCAAGCAGATGAGAAAGGAAGTGCAGAAATGCAACCCTTCATGTTAGCATTGGATTTTGAATGAAATAATAATGACCTCTGAGTGTTTTGCTGTCATTATTAAAGTAGTACTAAGGTTTCTGTTGTGGAATACCATCCACACCAAGGGCCAAGTAAGAATGGCAAGACTGTCAAGTGCAGTATCAAAATATTATAGGTGCATTTTGTACCCAAGGATAACCATAATCATAGTCCAGGATAATGCTTCGTCTTCAGTGAAATAGTTCTTCAACTGTACGCTAACTCAAGGTGGGTGTGTGAAGAGAAAGAAGTTGGAGTCCTTCTAACTACATGGGCAGACTGGTGGGCCCTTGCACAATTTGCAACTAAATAACTTAAAGTAGCCTGTCACGGCCAAGTTTAGAATTAGTTTGGAATTGGACCTATTGGTATCAATTAAATTATGATGGAGGAGAATGGCTAGGGAATAAAAGAAAGACCTCAGGTATGACTTGATTGGAATAATTTATTGGTTCTGTTGCAACTTGAGTTAAAATAATATTCACCACATCTCGCTACTTGCCTCGATATTATGAAATAATAGGGTTCCCTTTTACTGATTAATGCTCACAGGTGATTGTATTTAAAGGTAGACACAAAATACTGGAGTCGCTCAGCGGGACAGGCAGCATCTCTGGTGAGAAGGAATGGGTGACATTTCGGGTCAGGTTGGCTGAAGACTTTTGTGACTTAATCAAAAATTGGCGTTGAGTTTCAGATTAAAAGTGTGTTCTACAATAATTTAACCTTCATAAGTTGAGGGAATTTCTATTTTTACATACAAAGAATACGGCATTACCTCCTATATTTGTTATGATTCGAGACCTCTTTTTTGTCAAGGCTGTGGATCTCTGAACACAAGCTGCTAGTACCATGGCCATTTCATCTGTTTTCACTTCCTGCTCTTCCTGGCATAAGATGCAAGTCAGTAATATTTTCTCAGCTGCTGTTGCACCTTGCATTGGTCCCAGCGCTACACCAGAATCCGCTGCTAGCGGAATACTGAAATAAAACAAATTGCATATGGGTTTTGAAAAGAAGTCTTATGGTTTAGACAAAATAAATCCTTGCATTTAATTCCTTTAACTTCATGCATTCTTTATTTTACTAGATCAATTGCTCCAAATCTGTGAATTTATAGGTACACCACGTGTGTATATCACACACCATTTCTGATGTTATTACTTCCAGCTCTCTGCCTTCTAAAGCCTCCAACCTTATCTTTCCCCAGCCCCACATGGCCCGATTGTATCTTCTCCCCAAAATCCACAAACAGAACTGTCCTGGCAGACCCATTGCCTCTGCTCGTTCATGTCCCACCGAATTAATTTCCACATACCTCGACTCCATCCTATCCTATCCCCCCCCCCCGTCCAATCCCTCCCTACCTATGTCCAAGACACCTCACACGCTCTTCATCTCTTCAATGACTTCTGTTTTCCAGGCCTCCACACCCTCATCTTTGCCATGGATGTCCAGTCACTCTTCACCTACATCCCACACCAGGAAGGTCTTAATGCCCTCCGTTTCTTCCTCAATCGCAGAACCAGCCAATTTCCGTCTATTAATACTCTCCTCCGCCTAGCAAAGCTGGTCCTTACCCTCAACAACTTCTCCTTCGACTCCTCCCACTTCCTCCAAATCCAAGGAGTGGCTATGGGCACTCGCATGGGTCCCAGCTATGCCTGCCACTTTGTAGGGCACATCTAACACTTCCAGGCGTACACTAGCCCTATCCCCAACTCTACCTCTGCTACATTGACGACTGCATCAGTGCTGCCTCCTGCACCCATGCAGAACTTAGTGTTTAAGAAGGAACTGCAGATGCTGGGAAATCGAAGGTACACAAAAATGCTGGAGAAACTCAGCGGGTGCAGCAGCATCTATGGAGCGAAGGAAATAGGCAACGTTTCGGGCCGAAACCCTTCTTCAGACTCATGCAGAACTTACTGACTTCATCAACTTCACAACTAATTTCCAGCCTGCATTCAAATTCACTTAGACCATCTCCGACATCCTCCTACCGTTTCTCGATCTCACCGTCTCCATCACAGGAGACAGACTATTGACCGACATCTACTACAAACCTACTGACTCCCAAGGCTATCTAGACTACACATCTTCCCATCCTGCTTCCTGCAAAGCCTCTATCCCTTACTCCCAATTCCTCCATCTACTCTGCATCTGCACCCAGGATGAGGTTTTCCATACTAGATCATCGGACATGTCCTCATTCTTTAGGAAACGGGGGTTCCCCTCTTCCATTATAGATGAGGCTCTCACTAGGGTCTCCTTGATATCCCTCAGCTCCGCTCTTGAGCACCCTCCCCCCATTCATAACAAGAACAGAGTCCCCCTTGTCCCAACCCATCAGCCGGCACATACAGCATATAATCCTCCAACGTTTTCGTCACCTCCAACGGGATCCCATTACTGACCACATCTTCCCATCTCCACCCCTTTCTGCTTTCCGCAAAGTCGTTCCCTCTGCAACTCCCTGGTCAACTCGTCCCATCCCACCCAAACAACCGCCTCCCCAGGTTCACTTGCACCTCCTCCAACCTCATCTACTGTATTCGCTGTTCCAGGTGTCAACTCCTGTACATCGGTGAGACCAAGCACAGGCTCAGTGATCATTTCGCTGAACACCTCCGCTCAGTCCGCCATAACCTACCTGATCTCCCGGTTGTTCAGCACTTTAAGTCCCCCTCCCAATCTGACCTTTCTGTCCTGGGCCTCCTCCATTGTCAGAGTGAGGCCCAGCGCAAATTGGATGAACAGCACCTCATATTGCGCGGGTAGCTTACACCCCAGCGGTATGAACGTTGACTTCTTTAACTTCAAATAGCCCTTGTTTTCCATCTCTCTCCTTCCTCTCCCCCTTCCCAGTTCTCCCACCAGTCTTACTGTCTCCGACTACATTCTATCTCTGTCCTGCCTACTCGCCTGACATCAGTCTGAAGAAGGGTCTCGACCCGAAATGTAACCAATTCCTTCTTTCCAGAGATGCTGCCTGTCCCGCGGAGTTACTCCAGCATTCTGTGTCTATCTTCACTTTAAACCAGCATTTGCAGTTCTTTCCTACACTATATGCGTGTGTATATATTTTATACATTTTGGTTTCACCATGGTGAAATTACAGCAGTGTTTATACATAATCCCCTCATTTCAGGGCACCATAATGTTTGGGACACATCGATGTCATGTAAATGAAAGTAGTCATGTTTAGTATTTTGTTGCATATCCTTTGCATGCAATGACCGCTTGAAGTCTACGAGTCATGGACATCACCAGTTACTGGGCGTCTTCTGTGGTGATGCTCTGCCAGGCCTGTATTGCAGCCATCTTTAGCGTATGCTTGTTTGGGGGGCTAGTCCCCTTCAGTTTTCTCTTCAGCATATAAAAGGCATGCTCAATTGGGATCAGATCGGTTGATTGACTTGGCCACTCAAGAATTGACCATTTTTTAACTTTGAAAATCTTTTGTTGCTTTAGCAGTATGTTTAGGATCATTGGTACACAAAAATGCTGGAGAAACTCAGCGGGTGCAGCAGCATCTATGGAGCGAAGGAAATAGGCGACGTTTCGGGCCGAAACCCTTCTTCAGGATCATTGTCTTGCTGCAGAATGAACTGTCGGCCAATGAGTTTTGAGGCATTTGTTTGAACTTGAGCAGATAGGATGCGCCTATACATTTCAAAATTAATTATGCCACTACCATCAGCAGTTGTATCATCAATGAAGATAAGTGAGCCAGTACCTTCAGCAGCCATACATGCCCAGGCCATAACATCCCCACCACTATGTTTCACAGATGAGGTGGTATGCTTTGGATTTTGGGCAGTTCCTTCTCTCCTCCATACTTTGCTCTTGCCATCACTCTGATAAAAGTTAATCTTTGTCTCATCTGTCCACAAGACCTTTTTCAGAACTGTGGTTGATCTTTTAAGTACTTCTTGGCAAACTGTAACAGCCAACCAGTGGTTTGCATCTTGCAGTGTAGCCTCTGTATTTCTGTTCATAGAAACATAGAAAATAGGTGCAGGAGTAGGCCATTCGGCCCTTCGAGCCTGCACCGCCATTCAATATGATCATGGCTGATCATCCAACTCAATATCCTGTACCTGCCTTCTCTCCATACCCCCTGATCCCTTCAGCCACAAGGGTCTGAAAGGCGCCTAATAAATACAATTTATTATTATTATTATTACCTTCTGTGGCAGAGAATTCCAGAGATTCACCACTCTCTGTGTGAAAAATGTTTTTCTCATCTTGGTCCTAAAAGATTTCCCCCTTATCCTTAAACTGTGACCCCTTGTTCTGGACTTCCCCAACATCGGGAACAATCTTCCAGCATCTAGCCTGTCCAGCCCCAGAAGTCTTGAAGTCTTCTGCGGACTGTGGTCATTGACAAATCCACACCATACTCCTGAAGAGTGTTTCTGATCTGTCGGACAAGTGTTTGAGGAATTTTTTTATTATCGAGATAATTCTTCTGTCATCAGCTGTGGAGGTCTTCCTTGGCATGCCAGTCCCTTTGCAATTAGTAAGCTCACCAGTGCTCTCTTTCTTCTTAATGATGTTCCAAACAGTTGATTTTGGTTTGGTCCTCATGCTGATATATATAGAATGTTGGAAAATCAGGCTCAAGTGTCCCCGGCCAGTAATGTTAACTATTTCTCCATCTGCAGATGGTACCTAACCCAACATTTCCTGTATATACGTCGATTTTCAATTACTCCAGTGAGAGATGCCTGTGCAATTACTTTTTCTTAACCTTCATTCCTTAGATGTTGTACTTCTATGAAATCGTTAACAAGGTGCCTCACAGTACTATCAGACAAAAAACTATCTCTGGAAGGAAATGAAAGAGAAATCTTGCAGGGCTCTACGTTACATTCAGACTTGAGAATTGAATTTACAGGTAATATGAAGATTATTTATAGATGGGATAGAGATATTGGTATTAATATGAATAGCAGCATTAAAAAAATATATTATAGAGGCTGGGGTCCAAATGAGCAACAGTAAATCAGTTGCTGTCATATTTCATTAAGCAAGTAACAGAATTGGAATGCTTGCTTGTCTGACACTCACCTATCATCTTCAGTAATGATCGCCTCTTGTTTTTGAGCTTCTGTCACCTTTTCGTACAGGTGTTTGTTTGATTCAATGAAGTTTTTCTGCATTGCAGACATCTGTGCCATGATCTTCTGGCGATATAATTTGGCTGCGTCTGCTTTCCGTTTACGCTCAGCCTTATCTTTGTCCTGTACACACTGCAGTACAAGCAAGGACTTTATTCAGCAACTTCCACAACCTCATCACAATCCAAAGCACTCTACAATGAATGAAGGACTTCAGAAATGTAGTCACATTGTGATGTAGGAAACACAGCAATTTGTATGTGATTCCATAAAAATAGCAATATTTATATTATCTTATGGCGGCTCCCAAGGGTCGGGCCATTTCCACTATCGAACCCTTCGGCACGGGAATGGATGAGTCCGGGGGATGCACTTAGCTACAGGGATAAAGGGCAGGGGTTTAGGTGCAATCTCTCTCTTGCAGATTCGTCTGGTCAACTGAACGACAGCGAATAAAATACCTCCCGAAACACCTGGCTCCTCGCCTTCATTTCGGGCTTATCGTCACGCTACAATCTCAGATTTTCAAGGCCTAATTCATTTTTTTTTTTTGTATAGTGTTTACATATCTGTAGGTTTGTGGGACCTCAAGTTAATATTTTGGTCCATAAGACACAATGCAGCACCATGCCAACACTGTTCTAGATTGTGCACTCAAATGTTTCGGCCTCAGAAGTGGAAATACTCCCATAGAGCAACATTTGACACTTTAACCACTCCTCACACCATTGACTGAGCAGCTGTAAACTAAAACCAGGACTCACAGGTAACTCATTCAGCTTCCATTAATGTGTTATAAAAAAGTTTTGATCTACGAAGTCAACTGGCTTCAACCTGGCAGAGTCAACGCTATGACAGGAAACCAGCGGACTGCGGGAGCCTTAAACAACACGTCAGCTTTGTTTTTAAATGTACCACAAATAACATGAAAAGCATTACCTCATTTGCCCTTTGGATCTCAAAGTCTGCTGAACCAGGGCTTGATTTCTCCCTCAGCTTTTTCACCGCATCAAACATCTGAAAATATACAAACATACAACATTTGTTCCTTCAAGTGCTCTTTGACCATTTTTATAGCACTCGGTCCAATTTTTTTTAAACTTCTTCCCATCTTTCATTCACAGCCAACATTCCATAGATTTAAGTATTTAGAAGGCAAAGCTACTTCTGTTTATCTGTCCTGTTAAGTTCTCTCACAAGAGAACTCTCACTCCCAGATGGCCTGGAGAGATCTCTTTCCTGAAATAAAGACATTTGACTTTAAGGAAACAATCATTCTAATTGTGGGTTCAGTAATGACTCGGGAACAAACCCAAGCAAGTGTTAACTCTTTGCATGGTAGTGCTCAAGTTTACTTTAGATTATTTTTAAATAAAACTCAAAAATGTCGGTCATACTCTGCAAGTCAAGCTGCATCAATGGGAAACGAGACAGAGTCAATGTTTTTCCTGACACAGGACGTTGATCTGATTTCTCTTTCCACAGATGCTGCCTGACCTGCTGAGTATTTCTAACAGTTCTTTTTTTTTTAGTTCAGATTTCCAGCATCTGTAGTATTTTATTTACATCACTTACTTCATATTATATTAACGGTAGCATTTGAATTATGAAAAATATAACCTGTTTTAATGCTTGTGATAACCCTTTAACTGAACACCAGTCACCTTGCACTGTGCAATTTGAAAAAGGAGAATTGAAATCAGCAAATCCATTTACAGGCCTGGAGTCTTTGTATTTAAGATTAACTAACCTGTGTTCCAAACCATGGTGGAGCAGGCACATACTCAAATGCTCACATGAACTGCCACAGTATTTAGCCTCAGATTGATATTGCTTCGAGGATACAAAGCTAGTTCATGCTAACTTGTGTCACTGATCAAAATAATAAACTCTGTTGCATATTGTTTTATATGCTGAGAAAGTATTTTTTAGATCAGGAAAAAATATAATCAAAAAAGGCATTTGTTTTAAGAACTCGCTTATCATTTCGCCTCTCTCTATTTTAAGGTACATTTCCAAGAGCAATTTTGGTCAGAAAGATTCAATGAATAAGTTCAACAGTTCTAAGTCATGGACCAAGAGATAGCCATTTAGCATCATAGCCTATTGACATCCTAATCCCACTACCAGCTTTGGTCTCTAATTTCTCATTACTCATACCAGTAATCACCAGATTTAAGCCAGGGGAATTCCTTTCGATATATTTTTGAGAAATATATTCTTGATTTCTTCTACCACTTCTACAAAAGTGTTTTCTGATTTCAGACATGATTGAAGCAGCTCTAATTTGAAGAAATATACCTCTTTATCTTTTCTTTACCCTCCCCCCTCTCATCCAGGGGAAATATGTCCTCTGTATTCAATCCTACTGAAGAGTTTTACAAAGAAGTTGTGTTTATTCACAAAATATTATGATAGCTCACCAATCTCCCAAGTCATTAGGATGACACTGCAGATCTTATTTTCCAAGGAAAAGCCTGACGGCTTAAACTATCGAAGTTTAGACTTTCAGTCAAATTTACAGCCCAGGTACACAGGGCAAACATTTTAATGCTATATTATCGTGTATCAAAAGAACATGGTAACAGGAGGAAGCTGTTCAGGACCAGAGACTATTCTACCATTGGATTATGAGTGAACTCTAACTCCATTTACCAACCTAATTCCATATCTCTCAATCACTGTCAACGAGGATCATTCAATCAAAGTATTGAAACTTCCAATAATGGAAAGCACCAGAGTCTAACACAGTATGTGTTTTACCTGTAAAGTATAAATAATCATGTCCTTCTGGGCATCTAATTGATGAACGTGCTTTAGTTTCTCAAGGAGTGACAGGATGCTTTCAGCATTCACAGCAGAACTTCCCATCCCTTCAGAATAACCAAAAAAATTATTTGATCAAAACCAAATGCACACTTGACAAAATACAAATCAACTAGTCTTATAGTTACACGGAACTGCACATGCTAGTTTAAAAAACCCACAAAGTGTTGGAGTAATTCAGCAGGTCAGGCAGCATCTCTGGAGGACATGGATAAGTGACGTTTCGGTTCGGGAGTCTTCTTCAGACTGATTTTAGTAGGGGGCAGAAAACTGGAAAAGAGGTGGGGATGGGACAATAGCCTGGCAATGTTTTTTATTGGCAGTTGGGTGGACAAATGGGAGAAATAAAAAAAGACAAAAGAGGGCAAGATAAGGAGAAGAGGAGTGAAATGTGAAGCCAGAGGAAAGGATGTAGGTGGAAGGGGACAGGGGAGAATTGGAAAGGATGGCACACCAGGGTGGAGCACAGACAACAGAGGGGGGAAGAAGGGAGGGGGGCTTGTTACATACAATTGGAGAATTCAATATCCATATTGTTGGGTTGTAAGCTACCCAAGTGGAATATGAAGTGCTGTTCCTCCAGTTAGCATGTCACCTCACTCTGGCAATGAAGGAGGTCCAGGACAGAAAGATCAGTATGGCAATGGAAGATATAATGGTTAGCAACTGGGATATACAGAAACCCTAGGCTTGTAGTCTTATACAGTCACTAGAAACGATACTTTACATGAAAAGCTCTACAAATTAAGATCACTAGTTTGTTACCTCTTTAAAATTCTGCTTCAAATCACAATACAATCTGTAAAACCCAACATAGCATTACTGATTTGCCAAACATGCGGTGTTTGGATGGTGACTATGGGCAACATTCAGATCGGCATTACATTAAGAAAAAGGTTAAAGAAGATTTCAAGAATAAAAAGTAATGTAGTATGAAAAATTCAGGACCTCAATGAAGATAAACAATGAGGGGATGAATTATATAGTTAGAAACTATGGAATTTTAATTCTCTGTCACTGAATCAGATATGACTTCTGGATAGGATGTATAATACTGGCAAAATCCATAACACCCTCGAAGGAGAATCTTGTGATATATCGACAGAAATAATCAACAGGCTGGTTACAGCAAAGCAGACTGCATGGATTGTACCTCAGGGGAGTTGGGAAACAAAGTGTACGAGTTCAAGGAATAAAAATTATTGAATGCATCAAAGTAATGTGACACGATTTGTCCGGAACCCACCTAAAACACCAAAACATAATTTTGAATAACAAGCCCTTGAATAGTGTTAGAGCCGACAGCTGACATTGCTCCGAAGAGATATGTGTGGCAGTGCATCCACCACACATCTATTTCGAAATGATTTTGAAGTAACTGCAATGTAACAGGCCAAACTATTAGCTTTGAAGCAATGGCTAATGACTTCAAATGTATTCCTAATGCCAAAGCAGCTCAAATACCTACTTGTTGCTTTCAGATAAACTTCAAATGTGACATCTTCCTCAGCAATTACTCCCTCTAGCTGCCGCTGTTCTTCTTGCAGAGCCATGCAGATAAGATGAAGAGTCTACATAACAAGAAAAACAAAACGTGATGCTGCTAGCCCACACAATATGTCATTAACAAAGAAACCATTAAAACAATTCTATCAATTTAAAAGATCAACATGATATAATACTTTGGCATTTGAATTGAATACTTTGAATTGAATACAAGTCCCAGTGAAATTCTTTGCTTACATACCATGCCAAGGTATGCAAATAGTCACCCATAAAGGGCACTTACAAAGTTACAAATCCCCCCCCCCCCCGGTTCCCTCTTTGTTCTTCCCCCCCACCCTCATGGCGGTCCTCACATGCCGGGCCCCCATTGTCCATTGTTCTACCTAGAGCTGCCAAGTTTTGTCAGAACATTTCAGTATTCTAGCACCTGAAAATCAGTATGTTGCTGAGGAAATCAGTATATTTATGCGGTGCCAATTTGCTGGAAAAAAATGTTGGTTTTTTTATGTGCTGTCATACCCATGTAAGAGTACAAGAATGCATAACTTTGCTACCAATTGACATGTCTTCTACGCACCTTACTTGACAGTGTATTCATTGCCATATCTTTGTATACTGCTGTTTGAACGGCTGCTTCCTGCTTTTAGCACTAGATGATGATGTAGAAGCCATTTTGGAAGCCTCCCTCTCCCTCCCTTGCTCTCTCCCCCTCCTTCCTATCTTTCCTTCCCTCTTTCCCTCCCACTCTCCCTCTCTCTTCCTTCCTTTTTTCTCCCTCCCTCTCTTATTCCCTCCCACTCTCTCTCCCCTTCTTCCTCTCTCTTTCTCCCTTCTCTAACAATCTGTGATCCATAACGCTGTGGCCATAGCGCTATGTGTAAAGCCCATAGCGCTATGTGTAAAGGCAATAGCGCTCCAGCTGGGAGCGCTATTTTTAGAACCCATAGCGCTGTTCGTTTAAATTCCCACGCGCTAAACTGACAGCGCTGTTTAAACCTGTAGCAGGACAGGCAGATCAAAGCGTACAAAAATAATCATCCAGATCTTGAAATTAAAAATACTAATAGATTTAATCTGCTATAATTTTTAGAGGTATAGTATGACTTTTTATATCCTTGCATTGTTTAAGCAGCAAGATGAAACAGGAAGTCGGGCTGATTTAAAAAAAATCCGTACTTTACAAAGCAAATCCGTACATCCATATTCTGATCGCATTTCCGTACAAAATACGGAAAATCTGTACTACTTGGCAGCTCTGTCTACCCCTCCCCCTCACAGCCGTCTCCCTACACCATCATTCCTTCTCTTGATTTCTCATTCCCATGGGCTCACCCATCGCGCACTCCGAATCAGCCCCGAGCCACCAGCATCGACGGAACCATGCCGCTGAGAGGGAGGTGGTCTGGCGAGACCAAGGTGAGCTCCCGGTGGATTCTTTTTGCAGGAAATCCATTCTAATTTTTCAAAATCAACTGAGTGATTGTAACCCTGCAAGTTCATACCTTCTGTACCATTGCTTCACTGCATAACTGTCCAATGGAATCCGCAGCTCGTTGAAGAACTGTTCTGAGAATTAGCATGAAAACATCGCAGTTCAAAATGTTCACCACCATTGCAAATGTTGGGAAGAACTGAAAAATGGCAGGAGGAGGAAGAGCTGCAAAACACATTATCAGTAGTTAATAACTTGAACAGAGAGTGCCACTGTTAGTTCACAAAATCAAGAGTGTTTAATTGCCATATGCAACACGATTGGAACAATTAATTATTTCCATGCTGAAGCTTTACAAACACATTAATACAACAATAATAAAATTAATTATCAGCTATACTAGGTCACAGTTGTTCTGCAGAGGGAAAATGTAGGTATACAGCCACAACATTAAAGTTTAGTTCCCTAATATAGCGCGTAGGTGGCCGCTAATTGTATACATTGGGTATGCAAGCAAAGAATTTCACTGTACCTTGTCACTTGTGACAATAAAATATTCCTATTCTTATCCTCATCAAGTAACCTACCCTAAAGGCTCCCTCACAGCCAGAATGAATTGGTCAAATCTACCACAAATCAAGAGATCAACCAACCTTAATATGAAATGTTTCAATTATAAGGAGAGACTGGATAGATTGGGTTTGTTTTCCCTGGAGGAGGGACTGAGGTAGAGTACAAAATTATCAAAGACGAGGACAGGATAGTTGCTAAAGAAACGTTTTTTTCCATGGCAAAGGCAGCCTAAGACCAGAGCGATAGGTTCAGGAGTCAAGAGGTTTAGAGGGCATATATTTTTACAGAAGTTTGCTAAAATTTGAAACGTACCATATGAGAAGGTGGTGTGGACAGGTATTTAAGAAGCGGAAATTGGAGGAACAGCGCCTCATATTCCGTCTGGGGACCTTGCGTCCGGATGGCATTAACATTGAATTCTCCCAATTTTGCTAGTCCTTGCTGTCTCCTCCCCTTCCTCAACCCTCTAGCTGTCTCCTCCCACCCTCCCATCCGCCCGCCCTCGGGCTCCTCCTCCTCCCCTTTTCCTTCCTTCTCCCCCCCACCCCCCATCAGTCTGAAGAAGGGTTTCGGCCCGAAACGTCGCCTATTTCCTTCGCTCCATAGATGTTGCTGCACCCGCTGAGTTTCTCCAGCAATTTTGTGTACCTTCGATCTTCCAGCATCTGCAGTTCCTTCTTGAACAGGTATTTAAGAAGCGTCTGGATGAGCAGTTGACTCACCATGGTCTGGTCGGCCACTGGTAAATATTTCAGTATAGATGAGGCATGATGGCCTGAAGGGCTATTTTCTGCGCTAGTTGACTATGATCATGACATGTTATTTCTTTCCACTCTTTGCTGCCTCACAATTCCAGTGACCATGGTTAAACCTTGACCTCTAGTGGTGTGTGCATATTCACCCTGTGACCGCACATTTCCTTCCAACTTTTAACATATCCAGAGGGTGATGAATGCCACTGGCACATTGTTCCATATACTCACTATCCTCTGTGTGAAAAAAGATGACCCTCAGGTTCCAATTAAATCTTTCCCTTCTCACCTTAATCTATGCCCTCTCATTCCCCTCTCCTAGGGAAAAGGAACTGTGCATTCACCCCATCAATTCCCCTCATGATTTTAAACACCTCAATAAGAAGTGATTCATGAGGCAAAGGACTTTGAGACATCTCGAAGGTGGTGTTGAGGTAAAAGATTATCTAAAGTTATTAAGCGGCAGAACAAGGTGAATCACCTGTGCTTGCTTCTATATGGAGTAATTCACCACAGAAACAAGCCCTTCAGCCCATCAATTCTACACCAGTCAATAAGAACCTATTTACATTCATCTAATTCTATTCTCCCATATTCATATTTCCTCCCAGATTCTACCATATTTGAGATAAACATATTCAAACTATACATGAGGAGTAATTTATATTGGCCAATTCACCTACAGAAGTCTCACACAAATCCTTAGGATGCATTAAGTAACTGAAGAACTGGAGGAAATCTGCACGGTCACAGGTTGAACCACATAGGTGGCAGTGGAGGACAGCATTGAACCCGGCTCACTGGTTGTGAGGCAGAGGTATACCAGTTGTACCACTGTGCTGCCTGCACTTCTTCCATTCTTCCCCAGTCCCTTCATCGTTCAAGAGGATAGCATTTGCAATTCTTTCATCCTTGGGGAATTTTCCTATTTAAAGATAGTAGGAAGATATGGTCATCATCTCCTCATATTCTAGTCTTGGTTCATTCGGGACTCTTTGATATGCTAATCTAAGCTTGGTGAATTTAATGTTTAGCAGCCTTTCCAAACATTTCCTCTATCAATTTTAGACCATCCATTGTATCACTATTCTTGTTTATAAATTATGATTGAAACATCAGCATCATCCTGGTAACATCAATCACAAAGTACTCATTTAGTGCCTTATCGATGTCCTCTCCCTCCACTTTGGCCCAATCTCACCCCCCCCCTCCGCCCCACCTCCCCTTTTATTCTTTAAATAATACAATGTACATTTTCTGGAGTGAAATGGAGAACTCTTAAATACAATACAAAGTGCTGGAGTGCTGAAAATACAAAGTGCTTCAGTAACTCAGTGGGTCAGGCAGCATCACTGCCAGACATGGATACAAGTGAGGGGGGGGGGGGAGGGGGGTTGACTGGCAGATGGGTGGACAAAGGCCAGAGATGCAAAGACAAAAGTGTGTAAGATAAGGAGAGAAATGTGAAGCCAGTGGAAGGGATATGGGTGAAAGAGGCATAGAGAAGAGAAAAGGGATTGGGGGTTATGGAGATGGGCACACATACGGGTGAGGCACAAGGAAGAGAGGGGGAAAAAAGGGGGGGGGGGAGGGGGGGGGTTTAATTTGGTACCTAAAATTTGAGAATTCAATGTTCATACCTTTGGATGGTAAGGTACGTATGCTGAATACAAGGTGCTGTTCCTCCAGATTGCATGTGGTCTCACTCTGGCAAAGGAGGAGACCCATGCTGGAAAGTTTGGCATGTGAATGGGAAGGGGAGTTTAAATGGTTAGCACCAGGTGATCCAACAAGCCTTGGTGGACTGAGCATGAATGTTTGGCAAAACGGTCACCTAGTCTATGCTTGGTCTTGCTGACATAAAGGAGGCCACATCGGAAGTACTGAATGCAGTCGATGAGGTTAGAGGGGGTGTATGTGAACCTGTGATTCACCTGAAAGAGCTGTGGGGTCCCTGAGTGGAGGAGAGGAAGGAAGTGTAGGGGCAAGTGTTGCACCTGTATTTTCAGGGGAAAGTACCTGGGGAGAGGGTGGTTTGGCTGGAAGGGAAAGGTTTGGGTGGGAAAGGATGTGCAAACCAAGGAATTGTGGAGGGATGGTCTCTATGGAAAGTGGTGAGGTTGGGGAAGATGGAACTCCTGGTGAGATCATGGTGAAGGTGGCAGAAATGTCAGAGAACAATGTATTGGATGTGGAGGCTGGTGGAGTGAAAGCCAAGGACCAGTGAAACTCTATCCATGTTCCATCTGGGAGGAGGGGGAGCGAGAGCAGAACTGAGGAAATACGGGTGAGGGTTCCATCTACAGCAACAAGGGGAAACAACTGGTACTAAAGAAAGAAGACATTTCGGATATCCTAGATTGGAAAGTCTCATCGAAGATGCACAGGAAATGGAGCAGGATTTGAAAGTCAGTAAAGTGTCGAGGAGCATGTGGTGTCTTGTGGTGTGGTGCTCTACCCCACCTCAACTGCGTCACCCCCCACCCCAGCTGACCGCACGCACTGTCAACCGGGACAACCTCAGATCTCTCCAGCCTGCCCCCATCCCTCCACCCTCTCATAATGCCAACTTTGCCCTCCTCAACACCAGGTCGCTCAACAACAAAGCCCTTGCCCTCCATGAACTAATCCTTGACAACACTCTGGACTTCCTTCTGCTCACTGAGACCTGGCAACAACCCAATGTCTTCTTCTCCCTCAATCAAGCATCCCCACCTGGATTTAATTACATTTCCAAACCCCGCCCCTCCCGCCATGGAGGTGGCCTCGCTGTTATTTTCAACCAGAATTTTCGGATCACTGAACTCACCTTCCCCCCAGTAGCATCATTTGAATTCCTCGCCTTTAAAACCCTTTCCTCCATGACAGTCATCCTCATTTACCGGCCACCTAAACCAAACCCCTCCTTCCTATCTGACTTCACTGAACTCCTCACACTTGCCTCATCCCTCTCCCCACGTCTGCTGCTACTTGGTGACTTAAATATTCACATGGACTCCCCCACCTGCAAGCTCGCATCTGAATTCGCCTTTTTACTTGACAACTTCTCTCTCACTCAGCACGTCACCTTTCCCACCCATGACAAAGGTCACATCCTTGACCTGGTCTGCTCCACAAATCAACCGGTATTCGACCTCCATCCATGCCTCTTCCCCCTCTCTGATCATAAGCTTATACGGTTCACCATCCCTTCTCCGACACCTCGCCCCCGCTTCCTCCGAGAAATGACCTTCCGTAATCTAAAATTCATTGATCCCCTCCATCTCTCTGACCTCCTCTCCACCACTCTCCCACTGGACTCAGCCCCCATCTCTCCTGATGATCTCACAAACCATCTCAACTCCACCTTGTCTACCTCCCTTAACACTATGGCCCCCCTCAAAACAAGAACCGTAACTTTCAACACATCTTCACCCTGGTACACACCTGCACTTCGTAAACTGAAACAGACTGGTCGCCGACTTGAACGACTCACAAATAAATCATTTCTCACAGTCCACCTTGAAGCTTACAAACTCCACCTCACTGATTACAAAGATGCCCTCATTGCTGCAAAATCTGCCTACCTCTCCTCCATATTCACTGATCCCTGCCTAAACCACAGAACCCTCTTCTCCACAGTGGGCAACCTCCTCAAGCCTCGAGCAAACACTCTCCCTACCTCTACTCCGGATCTCTGCAACTCATTCCTCCACTTTTTCGCTGATAAAATCAGCACCATCTATCAATCTTTATCCCCTGTACCCGACTCCCCAGCATCTACTCCAACACCTACCAAGGCCCCTCCTTTCAACATCTCCACTGACCTCCTTACCCCTCCTCCACACTGCTTCCTCTCCCAGTTTGACCTGGTCACCCCTATTGAAATCTCCAAACTCATCAGCTCTTCCAAACCCACTACCTGCTCCCTCGACCCTCTCCCCACTCCCCTGCTGAAGTCCTGCCTCCCCGTTCTCTGCCCCTACCTCACTAATCTCTTCAACTCCTCATTGTCCCAAGGAATTGTCCCCTCCGCTTTCAAAACTGCTGCTGTCACACCAATCTTAAAGAAACCTGGTCTTGATCCCTCCTCTCTCATTAACTATCGCCCAATCTCAAACCTCCCCTTTCTTTCAAAAACCCTGGAGCGTATCGTTGCGTCGCAACTTCATTCCCACCTCCTTGCGTATAACCTACTTGAACCCCTCCAATCTGGCTTTCGCCCTCTCCATAGCACAGAAACTGCTCTCCTCAAAGTCCTCAACGACCTCCTCACCTCTGCTGACACTGGTTCCCTCAACATCCTCATCCTCCTCGACCTGAGCGCAGCCTTCGATACAGTGAACCACAACATCCTGCTCACCAGACTCAAAGACCTCGGCATTGAAGGCTCTGCACTCAGCTGGCTCCGTTCCTACCTTTCCAACAGATCCCACTTCATCTCCCTCCACAACCACACCTCTGCTACAGCCACAGTCACTCAAGGCGTTCCCCAAGGCTCCGTACTCGGCCCCCTCCTCTTCATCATCTACATCCTCCCCCTTGGTCAGATACTCCGCCACTTCAACCTGGACTTCCACTGTTACGCCGATGACACCCAGATCTACCTCGGCACCAAATCCCCCCACAACCCCCCCCTCTCCCATATCAACTCCTGTTTGTCAGCTATAAAAACCTGGATGCAACATAACTTCCTCAAACTCAACAGCGATAAGACAGAATTCCTCCTCATAGGCTCCAAAGCCACACTCAGCAAAATCAATAACCCCACTCTCACCATCGACGGCACCACTGTCTCCCCATCTCCCAAGGCCCGCAACCTTGGCGTGATCTTTGATTCCACCCTCTCCCTTGAGCCTCACATCCGCCATGTCATTAAAACCTCCTTCTTTCATCTCCGCAACATCGCCAAACTCAGACCCTCTCTCACACCTCCCGCTGCTGAAAGACTCATCCATGCCTTCATCTCCTCCCGACTGGACTATTGCAACTCACTTCTCCTTGGCATCAGCTCCACCTACATCAACCGACTCCAACTGGTCCAGAACGCAGCCGCCCGACTCATCACCCACACCAAATCCTGGCATCACATCACTCCAGTCCTCAAACAACTTCACTGGCTTCCCATCTCCCACCGGATCACCTACAAAATCCTGATCCTCACCTACAAAGCCCTCCACCATCTGGACCCCCCATATCTCACTGACCTCCTCTCCCCCTACCAACCCTCACGGTCCCTCAGATCCACATCAGCCGGTCTCCTCTCCATCCACAAGTCCAACCTCCGCAGTTTTGGGGACAGAGCCTTCTCCAGGGCAGCTCCCAGGCTCTGGAACTCCCTCCCCCAACTGATCCACAATTCCGTGTCCCTCACCATCTTCCAGTCCCGCCTCAAGACCCATCTCTTCACCTCTGCCTATCCTTAGCCCCACGTCCCCGTCCCTTTTCATCTGTGCATTAATTGCCTCATACTGTGTTTTGTATTGAATTCTGTCTTTACTTTGTGTACTAGTCATGTCTCTACTATTTATTTCATTCCCCTTACATGTTTTTCCTCCACCTGCTAAATTTTTGTAAGGTGTCCTTGAGACTCTTGAAAGGCGCCCATAAATAAAATTTATTATTATTATTATTGTCTTGGATGCATGTTACCACCCACTTTGCTTTCTTATTCTGACCTTGCCTCATTTCCTCCTGTCCCCCTCACACTTTCTCTTCTTTTATATTCAACCAGGCTCACACTTGTATTATTAACAAAGTTGCAAAGGACATTCTTAATGAGAAACTTAATTAAATCTGAATACCTTCATCACTATTTGCTTGTTTTTTCTTCTTTTTCTGCTCCTCCTCAGCCTTTAATAAACAGACAAATGATAAAAAAATTAGCATTTAAACATCAAAATTACATCAACTATGGCTAAATTTTAAAAGCAGCAGGTTCAAGAAGCTAAATTAGATTAAATTGCTACTGTCAGGTTTGATCGTCCATTTGATTAGGATTTGAGATTTTTAAGTATCCTATTAGCAATTATTCAATTAAGTGGTGTAAATGATTTTATACTAATTAAGTCTGATTAACACGCTGAAGGAGTGGTTCACCACCCTTCTGAATATGTTTGTTACAAAGTCACACGTGTAACTTCAAAAGGTGGAAATAAAACAAGGTGGATCTAAAATCCTTAACATACAAGAGCAGTACAACAGCACAGTGGTGCAGCAGTTTGTGATGCTACTTGACATTGTGTGATGTTTATATGGAATTTGTACATTTTCCCCTGGTGCTCCAGTTTCTTTTCACATCTCAAAGATGATCATAGGTTAATTTGTTTACTTATGGTTATTTACATTCTAAAATGTGAATACTGGCTCTGTTCTGTTGTTTTGCACAATCCGCAGGCATTGCCACTTTCATTTCACTGCATATCTTGTATGTGTATGTGACTTGACTTGAAGTTAAGTTGACTTGAAGAATCAAAGGGTAGTTCATTGGCAAGTTAGAGTGAATAAGTCGCAGGGTTACAATTATATCCATTGAAGTCTGGATGACATTTAGCAACCCTCAAGCAAAATATAACCATAGAAAATTTACCTTAGTTTGCTGTGACTTGTAGTAATGGTAGAAAAACAGATTGAAGTGCTTCAGACATTCTGGCTTCAACTCATAAACACCATGCCCCGATAAGCCTGGCTTTCTGGAGAGAACACAGCAGACATCTTCCTGTGAGTGGAGTGCACTGTGCAGTCTCACAATACACATAATAGTTACATTTTGTAGATGCAAATGTGAATTGGTTTCCATATATTTGGCTCTCACTTGTATTATTAACAAAGTTGCTGCTGATTGCTCAAATGATAAATTTGATTAAAAAAAAATACTAATTGATTTGAGCTGTTTAACTGTTTCTTTCACCACGTGATACTGGTGACGTATCAAGCAAGATGCTGCTTGACTTGATGATTATTTACAGCATGGTTTTATTTCAGATTTCCATCATCTGCAGCACTGTTTTATGAATTTGAAGCAAAATTGGATTCAAATCAGTCACTGATGGAAGTGGAAGAGTCCCCTAAATAAGATCATTCCGTAAAACTGAAAACCTTGATAGGCTGGAGGAAGGAAAAGCAATTTAGAAAAGTGAACTAAATTGTGCTTTAGTGATGAGAAAGAATTATCCAAGTACTTGCTCTAAACTAGGTGTTCAAAAGCAATAGAACTGCTCCAATTAAATTGTGTAGCATTTGCAGAACATAAAGCTTTATGCATTATAGCGGAGTGGTTGGGAGCTGGGGTGATGAGATGCAACCCACAGCACAACAGCTCTGTCTGTCCTTCAACTCTTGGAAGGATAATGTCCCCATGATCTTTCCTCTATTGGACAATGGCCCACTTGGCTAACAGCAAAAGTTTACCACGGGTCATAAATAGTTCAAGGGTGTGGAAGCATCATATTAGAACATCAGCAAATAGAAAACATTTTCCAAAAAATGAGAAGGAAATAGGGTAAATAACCTAGAAAATACAATTGATTTAATATCTGAATTAGCACACTGACGCTGAAAGAACAATGCAGTGAAAGTAGACTGCTCAAGAATTACGCCAGTCAATCGTATGGAAATTTAGACTTACTTGAACGTGGCCACTTGATGTATAACATTTTCCAAACCAGTTTCATTGTTCTCCTGTTAAAACATTTTGAGCACAAAATTAACATATTTGGATGCTATCCCCCCAAAATGGCCGATTTTGTTTTTGCATGTTTCATCACAATAATCATCAACATTACTCACCATCCTCTGCTTCCTTCCATGAAGCCAATTCTCTATCTAGTCAGCTAGGTCTCCCTGGATCCCATGTGATCTAACCTTCCAGAGCAGCGTCCCATGTGGAACCTTATCAAATGCCTTGCAGAAATCCATATAAGCAGCGTCTATAACTTTGCCCTCATCAACCTTTTTGATTACTTCTTCATGAACTCAATAATATTCGTAAGACATGTATAAAAAACATGCTGATTATCCCAAATCAGCCTCTGTCTATCCAAATACATATATAACCTATCCCCCAGAATCTTCTCCAGTACCTTGCCTACCACAGACGTTAGGCACACTGGTCTATAGTTCCCAGGCTTTTCCTTGGAAGTCCTTCGTAGATCAAATGCCTTAGGATGTTCAGTACCTTCTCGACCATAATGCGGACTGTCCCCAGGATATCTCCAGTAACTGTCCCAAGTTCCCCAGTCTTAATGAATTTTGCCATAGTAAAAATAAAGGAGAAATACTCATTGAAGACCTTGCCCATCTCTTGCGAACGCACACAGAATTCACCGCTTTGGTTTATGATGGACCCTATTCTCTCTCCATATTCCTTCTCTCTCTCCAGCATGCCCTGAACTCTTGTCATCACATTTTTAAAAGCATCCACTTCCCAGATGTTACTCTGCCCATAAACAACCTACTTCAACCTACTTTATTAAGTTCCTGTTTAACACCATCAATGCTGGCCTTGCCCCAATTGAGAATTTTAACATGTGGGCCGTCCTGGCTTTATACGTAGCTATTTTAAGGCCATTAGAACAGTGGTCGTTGGTTCCAAAAGGCTCGACCACTGACATTTCAGTTACTGTCCCTTCTCAATTTCCAAAGAATAAATAAGGCTTTGCCCTCTCCCTTGTAGGGCCCTTTATGTACTGCCTTGTGAAAACGTTCCAGAACACGTTTGATAAATTCCACCCTGTCTAGACAGTTCCAGTCTATATGAGGAAAGTTAAAATCCCCTACTATAGCAACCTTATTCGTCTTGCAGCTGCCTGCAATCTCCTGGTATATTTACTCTTCTAATTCTTGTGGACTCTTTGGGGGCCTATTGTACACTTCCAACAAGGTGATCGTCCCTTTTTTTAGTTCTCAGCTGCACTCCATACAGCTTCACTGGAGAAACTATGCAGTTATAGGAAGGATGTCATTAAGCTGGAAACAGTACAGAGAAGATTTACAAGGATGTTGCCAGGAGTTGAAGTCCTGAGCTATAGGAAGAGGTTGGATAGTCTAGAACTTAATTTTTTTGGAACAGAAGAGGCTCATCCTAAAGAGGTGTATAAAATTGTGAAGGGAATAAAGTATAGAATATTTTACTCAGAACTGGGTAATTAACAACTAGATGAGATAGATTTAAGGTCCTGAGTGAGAAACATTTAATAGGAATCCGAAGGGCAACATTTTTAACACAAAGGATGGTGGGTGTATGGAACAAGCTGCCAGTGGAGATAGTTGACATAACAACATTTATAGTATCAACTTTTAAGAACCAGTTAGACAGGTACATGGCTAGAAAAGTTTGGAGGGATATAGGCCAAACCCAGGCACATGGAACTAGTGCAGCTGGGACATGTTGGCTGGTGTAGGCAAGCTGGGCCTGTTTCCACACTGTAACACTCCAAATTTGAAAGACATTTGGACGTACATGGATAGGAAAAGTTTGTAGGGATATGGGCAAAGACGGGCAGGTGGAACTGGCGTTGATGGAGCACCTCAGTCGCATGGACAAGTTGGGCCAACTTTTGTCCTGTATGACTCTATGACTATGAATTGAAAACAGCTTGAATTTCTACTTGCTCCTCAAATGTACCTGTGGGCTGGTCACATTAGCACATCCAACATTGCATGCAAGAAGGAAAAACACTCGCCATAACTAGTAATTAGCCAACAGAAATTTGGTATTTTACTCAAGTATATAATCTTTACATTACAATAGCAATTCAATTGCTTTGAGTTATTGTGGAGCATTGCAGACTGGCAAAAAGCCAACATAAATGCAGGTACTTCCCTATTCCCTATTTCAAACTCGAAACATAAAGAAACACTTTTGATGCCAGAAGATGGACACAAAATGCTGGAGTAACTTAGCGGGACAGGCATCATCTTTGGATAGAACAAATAGGTGACGTTTCGGATCAATACTGTTCTTCAAACCCGTCGAGATCCTTCTTCCGAAGAAAGGTCTCGACCAGAAACATCACCCATTCCATCTATCCAGAGATGCTGCCTGTCCCGCTGAGTTACTCCAGCATTTTGTGCCTATCTTCGGTGGAAACCAGCATCTGCAGTTCCTTCCTACACAGTTAACGTCAGGATGGAATACTCACATTCTCAGGTAATAATTTTGCCAGTTCACTGTGAGGCATTGGTTCAATGCACAGTAAATGGATCACCTCTCTCAAAGTGACATCATCTTTCATCACCTGGCCTACTCCAGGTACGTACCTCTCCCCTGCAAAGAAACAAATGCAAATTCATTATCCTGTGATGCAATTAAAACCAATTTGCCTGCACAGGAAAGGATGAGAAGATACAAAGTCAAATCATACTGCAAACTTGAAAGACTGCCATTAAAGTGCTACACAAATTTTGTGACCTGTACAAAATATTCCCACAGGCTGAGATTCACCATCCCTGGTGGATTAATTAAGGGTAAAACTCTTCAAGATGGAATATTATCTGGGAAAAGGGGAGGTCTTTGGAAGAATAGAAAACAGAATGTTGTTCAGAGAGACTGCAGGATGCTGATGAACAGAGAGCTCTTGGTATTTTCATACAGGAAACAAATCCAAACCACAACTTCTAGTTACCTGCAAGCAATTAAGGCAAATAAAATATTAACCCACTGGGGCTGGACAGACATAAGATATTTAGGGAAGTCTATTTGCAAACACACAGAGCTTTCATAAGACTACACCTGGAGTTCAATTTTCAACTCCTTATTTAAAGATGTAATATCTGCACTGTAAACAGTTCACAAAATATTCACCAAGGTGAAATTAAAGGGATTGCCTTATGAGGAATGATTGAGTAGGTTGGGCCTGTATTATTCGTTGGAAGAGTAAGAGGCTTCTTCGTGAAGATTCCTAAGGGCACCAAGAGGGTTAATACTGAAGGAATCTTTCCCTCATAAGGGGTGCAACATCCAACTGGACTAGTAAGAGGGTCATTCATTTTAGCCAGAGACGAACAGCGAACCTTTGGAATTGGGGTTCTAAAAGCGATGATGTGGCTGAATAGTACATATTCAAAGCTAGCAAATCCTTTGAAGTCAAAGGTTATTGAAAGTAGGCAATGCCACAAGATCTCATTGAAAAAATGAGAACCAAGGAGACATTTGGCCTTCTCCAGCTATTTATGATCTAAAGCACTAGCATAGGGCTGTTGGCATGCCACAATCTCCTGCTCCTATTTCTTACATTCTAACGTAATGTTCAGCTTTACAGTCTACTACTGATCGTTTTTCATGAGATATATTTAATCAAGTTGCTACACTGTAAGCATCAACATGAGCCAAAATTGCAAGCATTATCAACTTTATTCAGATTTAAGCAATAAACTATTTGTGCAGCAGCTTGCACCTCACTGATTTGGATTTAGTTAGAACTTTAATGGCACTTTTACACATGGGTATATAAATTAAGTCTTACCAACAACCATAATAATGAGGTGTAGTAACTCCTCTATTAAAACATTGGTTTGCTGGATTACATCCTGCAATATATAAAAGGCAATCAAAAACTCATTAAATTGGCAAACAATTTTAAATTAAAGCCATTTACATTTTTTTAAATATCTATATTTTTGCCCAAGTAACTAGCATGCAAAAATTGAGATTTAATACAAAAGAAATAAAAGCAATGTCTCATTTAAATTAACTGCTTCCATGAAACGGAACATGTTGCCCACTTATTTGTTTTAGTTGAATACTCTCTGCTTGTGCTCTTCTGCCTCCACTCTGCTTCATACTATGCACAAGGGAAGGTGGTTACTGCAGGTGAATCCTCCCAGCCCCAAAGCATCACCGTAGGAGTTTTAAGGCAGTGTCGTTGGTCCAAACATTATCAGCTGCTTCAGGCATGAGATGTTCCAGCTCCTATTCCACTGTTCAGTACCATTCACACTTCCTCACTTCCTCAGACAATGTAACACAATGTAACTGTGCTTTTATGGTGCATGACTACTACATTATCCAAGCTAGAGATGATAAATAGTAAGTAACATTGCTGCCACACTAACACCACGTACCAACCACTTCCAACAGTACAATCAGACTCCTTCCTTTTGACACTCAATGGTGTTATTATTCTCAAATTCCCACCCGACAGTCGCCACGCACTGGAACTTAACTAAACTGAATCAATTCGTGGCTGAGAGCGAGTCAAGGTTTGCTTTCTCCCAAGTGTCTCATATATGTTATGTCTCCATCACAGCCAGTCATACCTGAAATTTCATCCATAAATCTCAGTGCTATTCACCTCTTTGAGGTCCTCTCTACCAGCATTTACAGCAGATGAGGAAAACATGCCCCGCATGCCAAAGAAAGAAGTATTGTATGGGGAAAAGAGAACCACCAAAATTAACTAAATGAAACAAAAATATGTAAGAAAATAGTGGTAAAAGGTGATAAATCATCAGAAGCAGCTTTAGGAAACATCAGATACAGGTTTTGGGACTAGGTAGCATCTCAGTTGAGTGTCAAAGCACAATACAAGTGACAAGTAACAATTACACCACAAAATCGAAAATTAGCCAGTTATATCCTGTTCACAAAAATATGGGCAAATCCAATCCTAGTAATTACTACTAATAATATTCTACTCTTAGTCAGCAGCAGAATGATGGCAGGTGTCATCGACATGAACTATCAAGCAATATTACTCTTTCAAAACCGGCTCAGCGATGCCCATTTAGGTAATCAAAACCTTGCTTCAAACATCTGAACTGCAGAAGTGAAGTGAGAGCCACTGGTTAGTGACACCAAGGCAGCAATTTACCAAGTATGACAGTAGGAAGCTCTGGCATAACTGAAGTCAAAGGCCGCCGAATGACCACTCCACTGACTGAAGTTGTACCTTGGAAAATGACTGCAGTCTTTGGAAGGCAATCACCCCAACCTCAGGACATCACTGCAAGAAAACTACCTTGATTCACCAATACTCTTCCTTCCACCATAATGTCAGAAGTGGGAATGTTTATTGATGATTGCACTATGTTCAATTCCATTTGCAATTCCTCAGCAAATGAAGGGGCCATTGCCTGCATGTAGTGAAACTCAGAAAACCCTTTTGGTATGGGCTGATGTAACTTTCACACCATGAAGTGCCTGGTGATGCCATCTCCAACAAGAGTCTAATTAGGGCACGTCTCCAATGACTCTTACAAATTTCTACAGATGTAGAAAGCATCCCTTCACAATGCATGGCAACTTAGTTTGGCCATTGCTCTGCCTCAGACCACAAGAAATTGCAGAGAACGGTGGATGCAACCCACTCCATCACACAGACCAGCCTCCCCCCCCCTCCTCCCACCACTCCATCCTCGCCTCCATCTGCAATTCATGCTGCCTTGGGAAAGCAGCCAACCTAACCAAGGACTACTAATATCTCATTCATTCCCTCTTCTCCCTCTCCCATCAGGCAGAAGATACAAAAGCTTAAAAGCATATAATACCAGATTCAAAAACAGCTTCTTCCCTGTTATTAGACGACAGAATGGATCTCTTATAAGCCAAGGATGTATTCCTGATCTCCTAACCTACCTAGTTGTGACTTTGTACTTTTTCTATCTGTATTTTCTTTGTAGTTGTAAGTCATGGAATGATAGTGTGGAAACAGACCCTTTGGCCCAACTTGCCCACACCAGCCAACATGTCCCAGCGACACTAGTCCCACCTGCCTGCGCTTGGTCCATATTCCTCCAAACTTGTCCTATCCATGTACCTGTCTAACTGTTTCTTAAACGTTGGGATAGTCCCAGCCTCAACTACCTCCTCTGGCAGCTTGTTCCACACACCCACCACCCTTTGTGTGAAAAAGTTACCCCTCAGATTCCTATTAAATCTTTTCCCCTTCACCTTCAACCTATGTCCTCTGGTCCTCGATTCCCCTACTCTGGGCAAGAGATTCTGTGCATCTACCTGATCTATTCCTCTCATGATTTTACACACTTCTATAAGATCACCCCTCATCCTCCTGCTGTCCAAGGAATAGAGACCCAGCCTACTCAACCTCTCCCTATAGCTCACACCCTCTAATCCTGGCAACATCCTCGTAAATCTTTTCTGAACCCTTTCAAGCTTGGCAATATCTTTCCCATATCATGGTGCCCAGAACTGAACACAATACTCTAAATGCGGTCTCACCAACATCTTATACAACTGCACCATGACCTCCCAACTTCTATACTCAATACTCTGACTGATGAAGGCCAAAGTGCCAAAAACCTTTGACCACCTTTTCTACCTGCGACTTGACCTTCAAAGCAAGCGATGTCTGCGAAAGGCACGCAGCATCGTCAAGGACTGCTCTCACCCCAGCCACAGTCTGTTTACCCTCCTACCATCCCGGAGGCGCTACAGGTCTCTCCGTTGCCGGACCAGCAGGTCCAGGAACAGCTTCTTCCCTGCGGCTGTTACATTACTTAACTCTTCACCTCGGGGATTGCCAGTCACCCCCCCCCCGGACACTCCTTCCCCCAGAAAAATTGCACTACTATGACTGTATGTACGTATATATATTTATTGCTCATTATTCTATGTTCGCTCTTCTGGGGAGATGCTAACTGCATTTTGGTGTCTCTGTACTGTACACTACACAATGACAATAAAGTTTGAATCTGAATCTGAATCTGAAGAAAGCATGCACCTGCACTCCTAGATCCCTCTGCTCTACGACTCTCCCACAGAGGCCTACCATTCACCGTGTAGGTCCTGCCCTTATTAGACGTACCAAAATGCAACACCTCTCACTTCTCTGTATTAAATTCCATCAACCATTCCTCAGCCCTCCTGGCCAATCGATTCAGATTGCAATCTTTCACAACCATCTTCACTATCTGCAAAACCATCCCCTTTTGTATCATCAGCAAACTTGCTAATCGTGCCCTGTATGTTCTCATCCAAATCATTGATGTAGATAACAAACAGTAACGGGCCCAGCACCAAACCCTGAGGCACACCACTAGTCACAGGCCTCCAGTCCGAGAAGCAACTTTCCACTATCACCCTCTGCTTCCTTCCAGGAAGCGAATGTTCTATCCATTCAGCTATCTCTCCTTGGATCCCATGCAATCTAACATTCCAGAGCAGCCTACCATGCGGAACCTTGTCAAATGCTATGATACTATAAGACTATATTCTGCACACTGGTTATTTTGCATTACCTGATGTACTTGTGTGTGGCTTGGTAGTACTCTTGCATGATAAGATAAGACTGGATTGCACACAGCACAAAGTTTTTTACTGTACCTCAGTACACATGAGAATAATAAATCAATACCAATTACTTATCCTCAATATTCAGTAGCATTCACCATCATCAGTTGACCCACCATCAACATCGTGTGGGACCCACCAACCACAAGCTCAACAGGACAAGCCACATAAATACTATGGCTAAAAGAGTAGGTCTGGGGCTGGGTTTCAAATGACAAGCGGCTCTCCACTCAACATCCCAAAACCTTTCCAGCATCTAAAAGGCATTAAGAGTATGATAGAATACCCTCCACTTGCCTGGATGTGTGAACCTCCAATGACTGTCAAGAAATTCAACACTATCCAGGAAAATACACAGATCAGTTGATCAACAACACACTAATATCACACTTTGCAGTGTCTAACTTTTAAAATGCACAGCAATTATTCACCTGAGCTATTCTGAACCCTCCATCAAAATGGAGAAGCAGTAACTTGGGATCACAACCACCTACAGGTTCCCTCTAAGTTTACCAGCATCCTGACACTCTTTCATCATGGTAGTACTTCCAAATCCTACCATGTTTGTGGGAGTGTCATCACCAACAGAGCTGCAATTGTTTAAGAAGGTGGGTCACCATCAACATCTGAAGGCATGGGCAATAAACAGCAGTAATGCCCACATCATGAATATAACAAAAAAAAAATGGAGGAACCATCTTTTGGATGTGATGTTAAATTAAGGTCACATCTACTCTCTCACATAGATGCAGAAAAAGACATGACACTACTTCAAAGCAAGAGCCCCGATGTCCTGGAAAATATTTATCGTTCATGCAACATTACATTTTATATTAAAAACATTTGGTTATTACATTGCTTTTAAGTTAATTTGAAAGCAGCAAATTTCCATTCTGTTTCCAACATCACAACAGTGACTACACTTCAAAAGTACTAAAATAAAAGCATTTCAGGTCAGTGACTATTTTTAATATATTACATTGGCTGCAAAGCAGTTTTGATATCCTGAAAGCGACACAAGAAATGTTGTATAATGCGTGTATCTCCTTCTTTTCCACAAATGGCAATAGAAGCCAAACTATGTGCAATTTAAAACCTGATATTAATTAAACAATGACAGGGTTGTGAGGGTAGTCCACACAAAGCTAACAGGAACTAAATGTTTGCAGATTGCCACAATATTTCCTAACATAGTTTAGTGGTAAACTTAATTTTATGATGCTCCTGTGATATACACTGGAAGACACTGAACATTATTAAAGGCTGTATATAAATACAAGTGGGGGTTCTTGAATGATTCACTGTTGGATTTCCGCATGCTTGGATGAATGCAGCAGTCAACAGCACTCAGTACCAGCCAGTACAATACTATTCCCCACCTCAGCACGACATCCATTACATTCAGCATTCACTTCATCCAATAATGGCACAGAGTGAATGCACTGTGTGGCACCTTTTGCATGTGATACAATAACTCCCAAAGCTTCTTCCACAGCAACATTCAAATCCTTGGCCCTAGGTGTGAAAATTGTAACAGATAGCATTGGGGAAGAAGCGTAACTCTGCAGAGTGCACCTGTTCAAGAAGATTTTTTCAACCCCAACTAGAGACGCCAATTAAGGCAGGGCTTGCTGTTAACGTTCATGTCCCACGAACAATTAAAAATAGAGAGTAAGGAAGCTTGAAGGAGGCCAAGTTCATCATTAATTTTCTCACAAAAGTGGAATATAAACAGTATCAATGACCCTACTATTCAACTTTCTCTTTTTGGACACAACATACATTGTTGGGAAATGCCTGGTTTACGCTCGTCAGAAGTGACTGAAACTATTGTATAGGCAGGGACCCACCTTTCCCTTGTGTAATATCACAACATCCTCGAAGACGAAGCAGCTGTGCATTTCATCATGGACATTGACCAACTCAGTGAAAATCACTGGGTATGATGAACAAAACCCAGTTAGCATGTTTGAACACCATTTATTTTCCTAGCCAGCTGCAGATAAAGTTGTGAAGCTGATGTAAGGTGGCCACAAAAGGATTCAGAACGGTTAAAAGAATAGGAAAAGATATGGTAACCAGGAGCACCATGTGAAAAATCATAAAAGTGCACATTTTGGCAGGAAATATTTTGAAATACTTCTAAATGTTGAGAGATTAGAGAGCTCCGAGATGCAGAGGGAACTGGGTGATGTATCTGTGGGCAATTTGCATAAGGCTAGTACGTAGGCACTGCAAGTAATTAGGAAAACTAACAAAATGTTATTCATAAGGGGAACTGATTACAAATGTAATGGGGTTATACTTCGGCTATATAGGGCAGTACGAGACTAGATACAGAGTACATTAATTTATTTAAGGACGAATGAAAATATGTTGGAAGCAGTTCACAGGTGGTTTACTGGACTAACAGAGTGACAGCATTGTTTTACAAGGCTATCCTCTGGAGTTCACAAGAGTAAAAAAGAACTTGAATGTAACCATATGATCATGATTGGTCTTCACAGTGATGTGCAAAGGATGCTTTATTTATGAGAGAATCTAAAACTAGTAGGTCATTCTTTTTAAAACAGGAGTGATTACTTTAATGTTTTCTCAGTGGCCAATGAGACTGAAACTTGTTTTTGCCCCAGAGCAGTTAAAGCAGAATCTTTGTATATTTTTTAGACAGTGATAGATAAATACCTGACAAGTAAGAGGATGAAAGGATACCAGGAGTCAGTAGGTATGTGGAGTTGAGGTCACAGTCCGATCAGACATTACCTTTTGAACAGCAGAGCTGTGTTGACAATCCAAGTAGCTTACTCCTCCTCCTAATTTATACACATAACATTTGTATCAGCAGTTGATCTTACTTGCATCTTGGATCTTACCTTATTTCGAGCAACTGGAGGCTTAGAGAAGACTTCAAATAATTCGTATCTACTCAGTATAAATATTAGGAACCGATTTGAGTCCATAATAGAGGCTGCAATCTGCAACATGAAGGCATTGTTAACTTTGGTGAAGTGATCAATATCAACAAAGGTGCAGATTGAAGGCAGATTGTAGCTGTCGACACCCATTGTAATATTATCTGGGTCAGTCGTGTAATATAATTTCTCGAACTGGACAAACAAATCCTGCTTAATTTTGACTGTACTAGGAATCCCAACATTTCGAAATAAATCTGTCACATCAGATTCTACCCTATCAAACCAGGTGATATATCCCTTTAGGTGATATACCCAGGTGAAATATCCTTTCAGGAATTATTTAAAGGGGCTGTCCCACTTGGGCGACCTAATTGGCGAGTTTAGAATAGTTTAAAAAAATGACATGTTGAAGACCTCCTTCAACTAAGTAGAAGACCTCCTTCGACTATGTTGAAGACTAGCTACAACTAACTTCGGGAAAATTGGACACCGAATAGTGGAGAGTGAAGACAAACTCCTTCAATCTCCTTCAACCTCCCTTCGACTATGATGAAGACTATCTATGACTACCTTTGACTACCCTCGATTACCTACGACTAACATGCCGACTTAGAATGAGCTACTACGACTAAACCTACTAGTAAAAAAAGTAGCGATTTTTTCCATGGCAACCTTTTTTTTACTCGTGGGCATTTTTTAACTTATTGAAAAAAACGCCGCAACCTAGCTGAGGCCTTGAGTACGCGGAGACCACTCTCAAGCATGAAGGAGAGTTACGAAGATCTCCTACAACCTCGTGTCGACCATGCTGCGAGTATGAGTCGAGGGCAAACTCGCCAGAACTCGCGGAAATATATGGCCCAAGTGGGACAGGCCCTTAACTTTATGCTGCTGTGAAATAAGCAGATCAGCAACACCTCCCATCTCTATCAACGAAGTCAGGTGTTTTAAATTAATTCAGCTCAATAAGAATCGTTCTTCATTCATCGTATATACATTTTTTTTAAAGTCACTTTTGAAGATGCAATTTAGAGGAAAGATGCATAATCAACCATAGTAGCCCAGCCTATACTGTGTCTAAGTTTCACATTATGACCACTCTATAGTTAATGGACTTCTTGAAAGTTTCGCTCAACTGTTGGTGACCTAGCAGTGTATTAGCATTCTTAATTAATTTTGAATGTAAAGTACCTGCACCATTCCTTTTTTCATATTATCTTCCCATGCAAACGCATAAGATACAATGTCTACACTATACATCGTCCCTCCCCACCATTGAGGAACACAACAGTTCTTCCAGGCAAAGCAGAGATTCATTTGTGCTTCTTCCAATGTAGTGCATTGCCTTTGGTGCAATTTAGTTTAGTTTAGAAATGCAGCATGGAAACAGTCCCTCCAGCCAACCAAGTCAGTAACGACCAGCGACCACTTGTACACTTGTTCGATTCTACACACTCGGAATAATTTACCGAGGCCATTCAACCTACAAAGCTACACATCCTCCGAATGTGGGAGGAAGCTGGAGCGCCCAGAGAAAACCCACACAGCCACAGGGAGAATGTACAAACTCCATTCAGACAGCACCCAGAGTTAGGATCGAATCCAGGCCTCTGGCGTATAACTCTACTGCTGCGCCACCTTGCCGCTCTCTGACATGGTCTCTTCTATATTGGAGAAACCAAATACAGATTGGTGACTGTCATGCAGAATATCTCAATGCAGTCAGCAAGGGTGAGCCTGGGCTTCCAGGGTAGAGATGCTGCCTTACAGTGCTAGAGACCCAGATTTGATCTAGACTATGGGTAATGTCTGTACAGAGTTTGTACTTTCTCCCTGCTGGTCAGATTGATTCCCCATCGCATCTAATCTGTGTCTTCATCTTCCTACACTGGTCCAGCTGAGCCCAATGTAATCTCAGGGACAGCATCAGATTTTGCAACTGGCTCTAAGGATCAAACATTCAATTCAACAAATGTCGGACAACTAGCTTTTCCTGTTTGATTCACAAATAGCCAGCTGATGCATGGTCATCAATCCATAAAATTAATTCAGAGTTTAACTCTCCACAGATACAAACTACCCTGCTGATTATTAGCCAGCATTCTCTTTTATTCTTGAATTCCAGAATCTGTTTTGTATATTAGTTTTAAGCAGCTTTTTTCTTTTTTCTGCCCTGCCTTCATTCATCTCTATTTACACCTCTTGCAAACAGATCAACTATCAACAAATATTCATAATTCTCCAAGATGACACCAACACATTTATTACAACAGATTCCCATGGTTTTAACTCTGTCAAAGATTCTCCCGTTCTCTCCACCCCAATATTTCTCGAATACTTAAAACAACTTATCTTGTTTTTTCCGTTCTAGTAAAAGATCACCGTCATAAACTCCACTTCACTCCCACCGGCGCCCCTGATCTCTCCCCATAGGCACTGCAGATCTCCACACATACTCCCAATCACTCCCATGGGTGCTCTTGATCTCTCTCCTCAGGTGCTCCAGGTCTCCCCCCCACAGGTGCTCCAGGTCTCCCCCCCACAGGTGCTCCAGGTCTCCCCCCCACAGGTGCTTCAGGTCTCCCCCCCACAGGTGCTCCAGGTCTCTCCCCATGGGTACTCCTGATCCCTCGTGGGAGGTCAGGATGCTTCTTCAGGCCTTGTTGCTCTCTAAGAGCAACAGTCCTTGTTACCCTATATATATTCTATTCAGTTTTATATTTAGCAAACTCGGATACATTTCTTCATTGAATAAATACTGTACCTGTAACATGATTATGTCCTTGTCAAACATCTCTTCCCTCCATTTTACATTTCGGTAGTAATACACCTGGAAGAGAACGGACTGTCAGTTACACACATTTTTCTCATTAACATTTGAGCACATTTGAACAGCAATGTGATGTACATATCTATTTTACAATGATAATGTAAACCCTAGGGTTCTGAAAGAGGTGGCTTTAATGATTGTGCTAGTCAGGATTGGTTCCAGACGATTGGAAAATTTCCAATATTACCCCATTGTACAAGAAGGGAGCAAAGCAGAATAGTGGTAATTACAGGCCGGTTAGTCTGACTTCAGTAGTTGGTAAGATTTTCTCCATTATAAGAAGTATATTTTATCCATTATAAGGAGTACTCCTTACTTAGAAGTTCATGATAAAATAGGCCAAAGTCAGCATGATTTTGTGAAGGGGAGATTTTACCTGACAATTCAGCAGGTAAATAGCAGGACCGGCAGAGAAGAGTCCGTGGATGTTGTTTACCTAGATTTTCAGAAAGCCTTTGATAAGGTGCCACACGTAAGGCTGCTAAGAAAGATGAGAACCCATGGTATCAAAAGGCAGATACTAGCATGGATAGCAGGTTGGCTGGATGGCAGAAGGCCAAGAGTGGCAATAAAGGGGCTTTTTCTGGTTATCTACCAGTGACTAGCGGAGTACCGCAAGGGTCGGTGCTCTTCACGTTGTATATTAATGATTTGGATAAGGGGTTTGAAGGCTTTGTGGCCAAGTTTGCAGATGATAGGTGGAGTGAATAAGGATGAGTGGGTTAACATATGATGAGTGTTTGACTGCACTTGGCCTGTACTCGCTGGAGTTTGGAAGGTTGAGAGGTACCGAATAGTGAAAGGCTTGGATATAATGGATGTGGAGAGGGTGTTTCCACTAGTGGGAAAGCCTCAGAATTAAAGGACATTCCTATAAGAAGATGAGGAAGAATTCCTTTAGTCAGAGGGTAGTGAATCTGTGGAATTCTTTGCCACAGAAGGCTGTGCAGGCCAAGTTAATGGATATTTTTAAGCCAGAGATAGATAGATTCTTGAATAGTACGGGTGTCAAGGTTTATGGGCAGAAGGCAGGAGATTGGGGTTAGGAGGGAGAGATAGATCAGCCATGATTGAATGTCAGAATAGACTTGATGGGCCAAATGGCCTAATTCTTATGGCCTTATAACCCTTATGGCCTTATAACCAATTGAAATAAAAAATGTTAAACCACAAAACATCTTTACAAGTAATATACTCTGTTTTGTAAAATAAGTTTAGCAACCCCCTATTTTGCTTTAACATTTTGTTAATTCATTTTCAGTTCACACGAGTTTCTTTTTTAAATTCTATCCTTTCTATTTTTGACAGCTCTCAAATGCCAATTTGACTTAAAATAATTCCGGAATCTCTGGCAGTAGGCCCGACTATGGGTGGACATTGGGGATGGGACTAGACTTTGTGCCTTCCCCCATAATGGGAACCATTGTGGGGGGATGTTTTTATGTTAAAGCTATTTATTATTGTTATGTTTGTATTCTTTTTTATGTGCTGCATTGGCAAAAAGAATTTCACTACATCTAGGTGTATGTGACAATAAATCAACCTTTGAACCTTTGAGATCATTAAGGCAACATCCATTCTGTTACCAGATATTTTGAGGGTTGAAATACATTTCAGTTGGAAAAAAAAAACCGGACCACACAGGATTTCTTGAAGATCAGTTTGTTTCAATTTACCATTCCAAATTAAAATTAGAAATAATCCAGTTTGCAAGTGTTAATTTGATTCGGTGGCCTACTTTGTTCTGTTCATTCTTCGGTCTCCAAGGTTTCACACCTGAAAAGTGATCTCCACCCCTCTTGTTCCTGTCTGCCAAGTGATGAGGTTCTATTTTAAAATTCCCCAGAAATATTCCCAAAATTGGAATCAGACTGCAGTGGAATGATGAGCAATGAGTTTACATACACACGGTCGAATTACAATGTCCTTAATTACTGTATTTATCGTTTAAATTGGTCTACCATTTGAAATAGTAAGAATTTTTCAAACATGCATCGACAACACTTGTACAATACCTGATTTACTAAGGAAAATCCATTTCTTCGCCACATATCAGCTGAGACTTGAGCCATCAGCACTAAGCATCGTAATGGGTGGTCCATCAGTTTTTCGATATGAAATTCTGACTGTAAGAATTGGCATAGTAATTGGTTATTATAGCCCAAGAACCTGCTTCAAGATTCTTCTGCTCAGCATGTACAATTTTATTCTATAGCTATTTACTAATGCCAACATGATCAATATCAAGAGTGTACATTTATATTCATCCAATTTCTCCAATGAATGAACACAGGTTCTGACTTAAAAGAGGCATGGAAAACATGAATATATGGTCAAAACATACTGGAAACTTCAAAGTTACAGCAAAAATAACTATTTGTGCAAGCTCAGTAGCTATAGCAAGTGGAATTACAAAGTTAGGGTAGCAAAAACGATTATACAATACACCTTCATTTTAACGGACCCCTTTATAAAGAATACGGATATAGTGGCCGGACTTGCTGAAATCGCCACCAGCTTGCACTCCCACCCCGGCCTGTTACAGCCCCTGTTTCCGATGCCACTTCCACTCCCGAAGTACAACAGGGAGCCCTTCTTCACCAACTACACGGACCAGTTGACACCGATGTTGTTGCAGCTCACGTTGTATCCCCTGGGGACGATTTCTTCGGGCCAGTGTCAACAACAAGATGCACTCGGTCACCGTGGGGTTCCCTCCCCTCCCACCTGCTGCTGCTTCTTCCTGCCAGCTGTTACTTTGTCTGTTACCGTCTCGACCGCCGCCGCCTCCTCTTACTCTTCCTCCCCTCGCTATGTCCACTCTGCCTCTTTCCCCACCTCCACCCTTGTCCTTCTCCCCCGGTGTCACCGACGTACTTCACTTTAGAAACAGCAGCTGGTGGGAGGGGAGGGAGCCCCACGATGACCGTGGTCGTCTGGTTGTTGGCAGTGGCCTGCAGAAAGCACTGGCAGCAGGGGTTACAATGTTAGCCACAACACTAGACGTGTCACCGGACCATGCGGTGGGTTGAGAAGGGCTCGCTGGTGCAGATCAGCGGCATCAACACCTAGTTTTAAGGTGAAATGGCACGTGCTGGAATAACTCAGCAGTCTGAATCAGTCTGAAGAAGGAATTCGACATCACCAATCCATGTTCTCCAGATATGCTGCCTGCCCAGCTGAGTTACTCCAGCACTTTATGTCCTTTTGTATATTAACCATCATCTGCAGTTCTTTGTTTCAACTACATAAATCCCCCCCCCCCCCATGGTCCATTATAATGAGGGTTTACTGTACTTTATACTTTCAGAAGCAGTGTACTTTAAGAAACACGTCCAAAAACAAAGTCTAAATCTGCAATGATGAAATGTAGACATTTTGCAATCGTATAATGTGTGCATCAGAGTGCCAGAGCCCAGGTGTCAGGGGTAATGGGGGGATGGCAGGAGAATGGAGTTACGAGGGAGAGATAGATCAGCCATGATTGAATGGCATAGACTTGATGGGCCGAATGGCCTAATTCTACTATCACTTGTGATTTAATAAAAGGCCAAGAAGTCACCAAAATGATGTAACAAAGCATTTTTTTTTTTTCAGGATCTAAACACTGGCAAAGCCAGCATATATCACCCATCCCTGAACGCAATGGAGAAGCTGGTGATAAGCCTGTAGCTTTAACTTCTGAAGAAGATCTGGTAAAGGGGCTCCCACAATGATGTGGGGGAGTGAGTTCCAGGATTTAGACCCAGCAGCAATGAAGGAAACCAATATATATTTCAAATTCCCCAGTGTCCACTATCATTCAGTTTCCAATATCAGTCGAATATAAATCATGGAATTATAAAAAATGGACATTGTTCTTTACTTACCGATGGCACAAACTCCTCAAGCTTATTAATTGCTCCACTCTTGCTCAGGTGTACATGCAAACCTAAAACACAAAGCAATTTGTAAGAATTCAAAGAGGAATTGTTGTCAACAATAAAACAAGCAAAGCCCCTTTGTACCCAAATACACCAGGTCAGCTGGAATGTTGATTTTACTTTATGACAAAATAATACACAACACCAAACGTGTTGATAAGATATATAGTTTTATTAAGTTATTGAACTAGTTTCCAGAGTACTAGGCAGATGATTCAGGGACAAAAGTTTGAATCTCACAATGGCAGTTTAGAGATTCAGACTGCATAGAGAGGCAGCTGAGAAATTAAAAATACACATAATTAATAACACCTGAAATTAAAATCTATCATCAGTAATATTGTAAGTAAAAAAATCTTTCACCAATGTTTGTTCTGTCTGGCTTGTATGCAATCCCTGACCCAACGTGTCTGCCATCTGAAATAGCCTACCAAACCACCAAGTTGCATTTTATCACCACCCATTTATTTCTCATAAATGATCTCATGAAACCTACAAAATTAGTTCAACAGGGAAGATGCTTCAGACTATGTGGAAGACAATGTAGGACTAAGAAGAGAGACAATTTCTTCATGCAATGCGTTGTGAAACTTTGGAACGTACTAATTTGGAGGGCTTTAGAGGCCCAGTCAGTGAAAGATTGCATTCAAAACTGATATTAATAGATTTCTGCATATTAAAGGAATTAAGGGATGTGGGGATAGCATGGAAAAATTAGGTTTGAGGTAGAAGATTAGCCATGATTCTTGAATGGTAAACTGGGCTTGAGGTGCCGAATGGCTTAACTGCTGCCCCCATCGGTTATGTTTTTACATTCTAATGGGAGAAGGTGCCTAATGGGAGAAGTCACCTTCCTGAGCCACGACAGTCCTTTGTGTTAGACATTGCTGGGTAGGGAGTTGGAAATTTGGACCTAGTGGTGATGAAGGAATCGTGATAAGTTTCCATCTTGGCCAAAATCTTGCAGATGATGGCGTTTCCACTTGCCTGCTAAACTTGTCCTTCTAATCGGTAAAAGTTGTTGGTTTGGGAGGTACCGTCAAAAATGCCATGGCATGTCATTTCGGTACATTTTGTAGATGGTACATATTGCAGCCATCATGTGTTAGTAAATGCTCAGGGGATGATTAAGGGTTGAAAAATAAATGCTGGCCAAGCCAATAATATCCACATCACGAGAATAAGTTAATCAATACCTCTTCCATCAGTGACAACAACTATAATCCTGTAAAAACCCAAATTAACATGAGTTGGGAAAAACATAAGGAAAAGCAAAACCAAGAAACTGGAATACATTTTCCCGTGTTTTAGAGGGCAGTATAAATGCTGTACATCCACCACCACAAATGACTGTAATCCCATTGATTAAACTGCACATTGTAGATTTCCTGGTATTAAGTACTTTAGTTTTCATGAGAGACTCAATGCAGAAACAGGCTATTTGGCCACCGAGTCTGCGCCGACCAGTGATCACCCCATACACTGGCACTATCCTACAATAGAGACAATTTTACCAAAACCAATTAACCTACAAACCTGTATGACATTGGAGTGTGGGAGGAAACTGGTGCACCCGGACAAAACCCAAGCAGGCACAGGGAGAACGTCCAAACTACATACAGACAGCACCTATAGTCAGGATTGAACCCGGGTCTCTGGTGCTGCAAGGCAGCAACTCTACCGTTGCGCCACTGTGCCGTCCGTTAGTACTGAAAGCTGCCATGATTTACTACAAATCATACAGACGAGTACAGAAAACATTACACTGGTATAAAACTGCTTCCAAATCTTGGAAGCAAAGCAAGGTGCTATCCTAATTTGCATCGTAAATATATCTGTGGATTAGGCTGCTGCCTCGTAATTACTTCGAGATACTCTACCTTATTTTAATTTTGTTTATGTAAATTATTTAATAGATTCCAGCTCTCTGTACACTCAAAACACAAAAATGTAGAGGCACTAACTCAGAGGCACTATAACGCATACATTGAAAAAATAACAATTTCCAAAGTGATCTGTACTTCGAGATGCTAGAATTCAATCTTGGTTTCATTTTCAAATCAAGAATGTAATCTTGATTCACAAGCACTGTCCATAAAAATGATATGAGCCATATACAAGGTTCCATGTGTAGTGTCTAGTCTGTGGCAAGTTAGCTAATCTCAGCCATGATATTATGGCATGATAAAACTGGTCCAAATCCTTTGGGAAAAGGAAGAGTAAGGAGAAAGAACATAACTAGGGCACTGCTTTGAAATTCATCAAGAACAAAGTTAACATTTAGTGAGCCATCTTGGGAAGATATCACTACGAATCAGCTTTACATAGCTATTTTCAGAAATCAATGGAGGCAATGTTCACTATTTCATTATATAACGGAGCCTCTCCAACTCCATTTCCTAAGTGCAACTATCCATTAGGATAAAATATTCTTAATTCTAATAGAAGGCAGTACATTTGATGTCTGACACTCAACTGTATTAGCCTATACCCTAATCTGTTCCATTGCATTTCCCTGTTTTATTTTCAGGAAAAGGATCAGGTACATGGCCATAAATTAGTTGAACAGACTGGAAATAATCAGAAAAGCAAAAAGGAAGTTTTAATATATGAAAAATGTTCACCCATGGAATGCGACAATAGCATTATGTGTTATCATGTTGCTGCATTTAACGAGTGGCCAATAATTAAAATACCACAATAGATCTTTTGTTAAATTGATTACACAATCAATTAAAGTAATATCAATTGTTTAATTATATAATAAGGGAACATAGAGTAACATGGTGGTTTGCCTCAACTAATCAGGGCCTGGGTTCATGGTTTCTGTTGTTAAGACACAAAGTGTTCTTTCTTCCATGTTAGATTGTCCCCCTCATTCTGCCATATCACAATATTATCTAAGGTACTCAAACTTGCTCCCCTCAAGTAATTCCTATTATGTAGCCAGTGAGGCAATATCCTTAAACCAACCTGCAAGGAGCCTGGATAGGGGAAGGTGAATACTGACAGACTCTCGAGATACCAAATAGCGTTTCAAGCTGATGGAGTGACCACACATAGTCAGAGTGTTGTATTGCTTCCTTGCATTGCGTTGACTGCACTCATTGTTACACTGGGATAAAACACGGTGGCACTCCTTGTAGGCTCGAAGAAGAACTTGCTCCTGCACGTATACATAAGAAATAATATAAATAGGAGAAGGAGTACGCCTTCCGGCTCATTATAGTCTGCTCCGCTACTTCATATAACTTATCTCAACTCTGCTTTCCCATCCTAATCTCATATTTTGATTCCCTTTCAGTAATATCCAAAACATTTACTTTGGAATGAAACATTTTCAAGGGAATAAAACAAATTATTGAAGAACCAATTGTTTAAAGTATGAGTGTCAAGGAGAGTCACCAGGCAATAGCTGCGTCTTTGCAGTCCAGCTGTAAATGATCATTCCAAGAAAGACTTCACTAGGAGAAAGCTGCATTTTTAACTTGCACAGTTCATCCAATTAAGTATTATTTTACAGTATAAAATTTGCCTATAATTTGGGCACTGAACGTCTCCGCGAAGCAATCTGCTCAAGACTGGATCATCTGCTTCAGTGTCATTGGGTGGGGAATAAATATTGGAGAGAAAATTGGGATTAGAGCCCAGCTCAGAAGTAGTCTCCAAAACTCTGAACACCTCCCTCATCCTTCCCTGAATCCTTGCCTTTGCATCATTGAAAAACTTTGAAATTACATCTGTGGGTCCGTGTTGAAATTACAAAACTTTAAAAAGAGCACTGTCCCCAAGACAAGTCCCTGGTAATTACCACGGTAATGCTCCCTTGTTAGTGTTTTGTCACTATGAAATGTTATGTACTGCATTTAGTCCATTGAGTAATTTTTGTGTTGCAGTTTCCATTGTCCCTTTCAACCCACGGGCTTCATGTAAGATATTTAGCAGTGAGAGATCCCATGCAGCCCAACTCATCTAAAGCAGCTTTCACACTCCACTTACTCCTCTGTTTTCAGCATACTAACAAAACCCTCTATTTCTATCTACTTCATGTGCTTATTAGCTTCCCTTTAAAAACATTAATTCAATTTGGCTTAACCACTTCCAAACGGTAATACATTTCACATTATTACCATTCTCCAGATAAAAACGTTGCTTAAGATTTTCCTGTCTGATTGCTTGGTGACTTATTGATTTACTTTTCCCTGTAAACCAGAAAAAAGCCCAATCTATCAAAACACCGAGTTTACACCTTCAACCATCACTTTTTAAAAGCAAAATAAATCAGCCTTGAAGTCTCTTCTTTTAAACAAGGACCAGCCTTTCATATTTGGTTCCATTCTTATGCATTTTTGTTGCATTTTTCCCATGCCTCAACTTTGTTGTAATAGGGCACAAGAACAGTATTCAAAATATGTCTATATATGATCAAATGCCAGTTTAGTAAAGCTTTGGTGGCTTTCAATTACATTCCGTTTTCAAAGTGTCTGTCTTATAATTGTTGCAACCTCATTGGTTACATCACAACTTTTGGTGATTAGGTGTTTGCAATCCTGACCCCTTAGTTCTTCCATCCCGTTTAGACTATCTTGAAGCACTGCAGGTTTTCATTTACATATCTGTTCGCAAGCTCATACATTTTTTTCAGTCCTCCTCAGTAAGCCTTCCAATTTAATTTTCATCTGACCATATATTAAAATAAATGAGGACCAGCCATCCAAGCATAATTCTTGAGGACCAGTCATCCACAATGATCTACAATTTGATCTATCTTTCAGCTTTTGCAATTTGTGAGCTTTCCTGTTACTATTCCACCGACTCCATGTACTGAATCCTTGAGGCTCTGATTCAACATCAATGTGAAAATACCTGCTCCAGAGGGCAACAGTAGTGATTTAACAACAACTTGTTTAAAGTAATTACAGATGGGCAATAAATCCATGCAATATAAAATGAATTTTTAAAAACAAACCTGCTATTTAGTACTTTGTCAAGCTCCTTCTTAAAGACCATCAACTGCACCCTCATTAACATCATTTCAAAAATCGTCAGTCAAATCTTATCTTTAACAAATGTCTGCTCACTTTTATTTATTAGGCTCTACACTTTCCAAATGCCAATTAACCTTACATCAGAGTTATTCTCTCTGAAAGTTTCCTCACAACAAATAAGGTTCACCTGTGCCTTGTCTTTAAAAAAAAAATGGTGAAACATTGGCAATACTCCAGGACCATTCTCATTTCCAAGGAAGTCCATTTACAGACCATTTGCAATTTCTGCCTTTACTTCCCAAAGCAACAGGATCCATCCCAATCAGACCAAATTACTTTGCACATTGAGAAAGAGTATGCTATCCAAAGAAACCATTGCCTCCTCTAGTTACAATAACAAGAGTGGACAAATGGCAAGTTCTCATTTCAGACCTAAGCTATGCCCTCCATTTCTAAAGAAATATCAACTTTTGGTTCATAGCCTGGCCTACCTTTCTGTTCCTTCCCCTTTATGTTATGTGCTTATAAATTACTATTACTTTTCCTCCCATGCCAGATGATGAGCCAAAAAAAATCCTATGCGAGTAGGCATTTTATATTTATATACTGTACATTAAAAACAAGAGGGTAACCAGAGAAAGGATAGGGCCAATCAAGCACGCAAAGAAGAATTTATACTTGGGGCTGGAGGGAATGGTCAAAGTACTAAGCGAGTGCTTCACATCAGTATTCACCAAGGAGGAGCATAGGGAAGACAATTAAATCAGGGAGGGGTATGCAGATATTCTAGGGTATGTTGATAACAAGGAGGTGTTGTTAGGTTTTTTGAAGAACATTAAGGTGGATTCCCCAGGGTCTAATGAGATCCATTCAATGTCATTGAAAAGGCAAAAGAGATTGCAGGAGCTTTGTCAGAGATCTTTGTATACTCTTTAGCTACAGGCAAGGCCCGACAGAACTGGAGGACAGCGAATGTCATACCTTTGCTCGGGAGATAAACCAGAAAATTACTCAATGGTGAGGGAATTAATGATAAAGACTCTGAGGGCCAGGATCTACTCACATCTGAAAATGCAGAGACTCCTTAGGGACTCCTTAAGAGGATGGAAGAGACAGTAACCCTAAGAGTTTTGCCTCCATCACAGTGAGGAGGTGCCTGGTGAACTCACTGTGGTGGATGTTAATTTGTGTTTATTGTGTGTTTTGTTGTTTATTATTACATGTAGGGCTGCAGGCAACGACATTTCGTTCAGACCGAAAGGTCTGAATGACAAATAAAGGATCTAATCTAATCTAATCTAATATAAAGTATGACTTTGTGCAGGCGAGGTCATGTTTTACAAATTTGTAATGCTGAGGCTTTAGAAGAAGGTGTTGGTGAGGTCATATTTGTAATATTGTGAGCAGTTTGGGGCCCCACATGTGTTGACATGTGAAGGATAAGAGAGTCCTCAGGAGGTATATGAGAATGTTCCTGGGGATGATTGGTCTAGATAGAGGGATGCAGAGAGAGTGTTACGAGTAGTGGGAAAGTTTAGGACCAGAGAGCACAGCCTTAGAATAATAGGATGCATTTTTAGAATGGAGATGGGGAGGAACTTCTTCAGCCAGAGGGTGGTGAATCTGTGGAAATCATTGCCACAGATGGCTCTGGAGGCCATCATTAGGTATCTTCAAAGCAAAGATTGATAGGTTCTTGATTAGGATGAGAATCAAAGGATGCAGGGCAAGGTAGGAGAACAGGGTTGAGAGGGGAAAATAGATCAGACATGATTGAACGCGGAGTAGATTCGATGGGCTGAATGGTCTAAATCTGCTCCTATGTCTAATGATCTAGAAGAGGTTCACCGGGATAGAGTCATAAGGACAAGTTGGACAAATTTGTATTTTTTTTTCTATGAAGTTTTGAAGGCTGAGGGGCAACTTGAAAGTGCATAAAATTTTGACGAGGCCTAGATAAGTTGGATAGTCAGAATATTTTTCCCAGGTGAAAATGCGAAATACTAACGGCATAGGTTTAAGGTGAGAGGGCGATTTACAAGACATGTTTTCTTTACATAGAGAGTGGTAGGTGCCTGGATGCGCTGCCAGGGTAGTTGATGGAAACATAGCAATCTTTAAGAAACATTTTGAAAGAGACATGAACAGATCAGGAATATGGGGATATAGACCATGTGCAGGCAGATGTGCAATTTGGATTGACATCATTGTCTGCACAGGTATAGTGTGCTGAAGTGTTCTATATTCTAACACAAAACAAATCCAGAAATATTCCCCAATTGGTAATTAATGAGGAATGAGGCAGTTTTATATTTTCCTTTATGAACTTGAAAAATGTTGTTATCTCTATGGTGTATAGAGATCGGTGGAAATAAACTGAATTTAGCAAACTTGCGACATTCTTAATCCAGTGCTGTCTGTAAATTCACCCAAATTATTGGGTGGTAGCAGCATACAAAGATCAGATTGATCAAATCAACACAAGTAATAAATGGTTTCCAATTCTCCAAGAGGTGGCCCTCAGTGAAATGCTAGTATGATGTTAACTTTGCCCTCAAGAACAATGGTGTCCACTGGAAAGGTCCATGGGTGATGGCAAGATTTCATCTATCTCATTTGGAAAATCTAGACTGGAACAATTTCATTGGGCCAACTAACACCTGTCACAAGGACAACATTCAATAATTCTATTTATCCAAAGTACTAAACTGGCTGTAAGCAGCTCTGAAACATTGCAAAGTTACTACAAAAGTATATTTTCCTGTCGTTTCTTTCTTGGGTTTATTCTTGGGGCCAAAAATCTACTCTCCTTTTAACAATGTTGGGAATGGTGATAGTGTGTGTGGGATTTAAAAGGAATTCTCATGATAATGACACGTGGTGCATTAAAAAAAAAAGATATTAAAAAGCACTATCTCCTTCGTGAAAACATTATACGCTGGAAATATGTTTCAGGCCAAGAGTATCTATGGATGGAGAATTATTTTTTATGTTCTATGATCGGAACATCAGGTAGCAGGTTAGGAATGAAAAAAAGGGAAGTAAGGAGAAGGTCTGTGATGTGGTTGAAATTAGGAGAAATGGAATGACAAATGTGTGATAGCATCAGCTGCAAGGAAGTGAAGGTCAGCAGATGAATGAAATTTGAAATTACAACAAAGAAAAAATGATAGGAATACAAGGGTGAAAAGACTGACTTAAAAAAGACTCAAAAGTGCTGTGACTCAACTCAGTAGGTCAGGCAGAATCTCTGGAGAACATGAATAGGTGACATTTCAGGTCAGAACCCTATTTCAGTCTGATTGTGGTGGCAGATGAAGAAGGTTGGAAAAAAGGTGGGGGCCGGACAAAGTTTGGCAAGTGCTTGATACTTACAGGCGAAAGGTTTTACAATCGGCAGATGGTTGGACAAAGGGCAGAGATGAAAAAACTAAGTGTGAAATAAGCATGGAAGAGCTGTGAATTGCAAAGCCAGGGGAAGGAATGAAGGTGGAAGGGGTCAAAGTGAGACTGGGTGCAAATCTAGATGGGGCCCAGGGAAGAGAAGGGGTAAAAAGGGGGGGGCGGGGGGGGAATAGTTCGTAGGTTACCTATACAATATCGGTGAATTCAATAGGTTGTAAGCTACCTAAGTAGAATATTTTGTGCTGTTCCTCCAGTTTGCATGTGGCCTCACTCTGGCAATGGAGGAGGCCAAGGACAGAAAGGACAGTATGGGAATGGGAAGAGGAATGGTTAGCAATTGGGAGATACTGCAGGCCTTGATGGACCAAGCACAAGTGTTCAGTGAAACGGTCGCCTAGTCCAGGCTTTGTCTCACCAATGCACAGGGGGCCACATTGCAGAGGGGAGGGGGGTGGAGGGGGGTGACCGGATGCAGTAGATGAGGTTAGAAGAGGTGCACGTGAGCCTTTCCCTCACCTTGAAGGACTGGAGGGATCTCTGCGTGGATGTGAGTGAGCTGGTCAGATACTTTCCTCTGCAACATGTCCTGTGGTTGCAGGGGAAAGTATCTGAGGAAGAGGTAGTGTGGCTGAGAGGCGAAAAGTGAACCAAGGAGTTGTGGGGGGGGGGGGGGTCAGTCTCTGCAGAAGCCAAAAAGGGGTGGGGGTGGAGAGATTTTAGTGGGACCACGCTGAAGGAGGCAGAAATGTTGGAGAATGATGTGTTTGATGTGGAGGCCTATGGACTGAAAAATAAGAACAAGGGGAACTCTATCCTTGCTTGGATGCGGAGGCTGGTGGGGTGAAGGTTGGATGCAGAATAAGGGTCTCAACCCCAAATGTCGCCTATTTCTTTTCTCCTGAAATACTGCCTGACCCGCTGAGTTACTCCAGCACTTTGTGTCTATCTTTGGTGAGGTGAAAGGCTGGATGCCGTGATTGGTGGGGTGAACCACCCCACCAGCAATCTGATTTTGCAAGATCAGCAACTTGAAACATTAACAGTTTCTCTTTTTGGTAATATTCAGATTTCCCCAACATCTTCCTCAGATTTTCAATATCTGCAGTATTTTTCGCTTCTGGGATTTTGAACAGGAGTGGATTCCAGTCAGTGACTGATGGATGCAACGATGTTCCTCTCATGTAAGAACATGTAAGATCTAATTCAAGACTCTTGAAGCAAAGAATAACACAGATGTGGATAGCAAGGAAGGTGATCTGAGGACTCCGAAGGGTATAGATCAGCTGAAAGTTGAGTGGTGTATTGGCAGAGGGAATTTAATCTCAACAAGTGCGAGGTGATGCATTCTTGAAAGTCAATATTAAGGCAAGGATGTATTCAATAAATGTAAGGCCACTGAGGAATGTAGAACAAAGGGACCTTTCGAAAGTGATACAGAGGTCAATAGGGCACTGAAGCATACATATTGCATTCCTACTTTCATTGCTCAGTGGAAGATATGAAAGTTTGAATGTTATGTGGCAGCTTTATTAAACTGGTTAGGCTGCATTAGGTGTATTTTATGCAGTTCTAGTCACCACATCACAAAGGAGGTGACTGCACTGGGGACAGTACAGATGATTTACCAGGACGTTGCCAGATGACTTTAGTTATGGGTAATAATTGGATAAGCTGTCCTTGTTTTCCCTGGAACAAAGGAGGCTGAGCTGCGATGTAATAGAGGTATATAAAATGATGAGGCATAGACAGGGTAGTCAGAATCTTTTCCCCATGGTAGGGCTTTCAAAAACAAGAGGGCAAAGTTTTGTGGGAGGAAGGAGTTTTAAAGGGGATTTAGAGGGAATATTTAAAAAACACAACATGTAGTTGATATCTGGTGGCAGAGGAGGTGGTGGAATCAGATACAATCATTATGTTTAAAATACATTTGGGCAATCACTTAAATAGGCAAGTGATATAAGAATACTATCCTCATGGAATTAGTGTGGATGGGCAAAAAGGTCCCATATGAACGTGGTGGACTGTTTCTGTGCTATATACATATCTCTGCCACTCTACGTTGGAAACTAGCCAGCACTGTACTAACCCTGACCTTTTCCTTTTGCTCTTTCTGCCCAACCTTTTCTTAGCAACTTCAAACTTGTTTCATTTCTGATTTGTCCCAGTTCCGCTTCAGGATCAAAAACTGAAATGTTCACTTTCTCTCCCCACAGATGCTGAGCATTTCCAGCGTTTCATGCTTTCACCTGCATATTGGTGTAAGATTGTCAGTCCTCTGATCAACTAATTTCACTCTACAATTTGAAAATGACTGAGAGATCTACTTCTGGAGAGCTTCCAGCTCAGAATGATCTCATCACAACCACTGCACAGACCATCTTCAAAATGAGAAACAACAAAATCTGTAACAACGTATCAAAAGTTATGTCAAATTTGAAAGGTGCAAGGGCAAAAGCATAGGACAGTTACATCTTTCATATCAAATTAACCCCTGCTGTAATGCCCATTAATTGGCATAGCCTGTTAGAATCGCACAGCTATTCAGTCCATTTGTGAAGAGCTAGACAGAGAGAAATTCTGGAGCCAGGATCTCAAACAACTATAGCTAGAGATTTGCTTTTCTGTTCCTTCTTGATTAGATCACTGCCTTATTGGTTTCTGACAATTACCCTTTGTTTAATCTAATCTCAGGGTTCAGAACATGCTATTAAATTAGCTTTTTTGCAGCCGATGGTGCCGAGCATACATTATGTTTGCTTATCTATATTCCACAACGAATAGCTGACGCAGAACATGTACATTGATGTAAACAGGTTACATTTATTTACTTTCTTTCAGTTGCTGTAGCATGCGAAACCAAAAAATATATTTAGATATTGAAAGGCAAAATCATAGTACTTACATCAGATGCACACCATTCCTGTACCATGGACAGAATACATTTCAGAAGCATTTGGATAGTGAATGCTGGCTCCCATTCAGGCTCTATTTCAAGGTGTTGCCCAATCTGTCGGCTCACTGGCTCCATGTTCTGTAAGCAGGGCATAAAATTAATTGTCTCACTTTTTCCCCCCCACCAAGGAAAGAATGAATTCCTTCATCAAATGCAAATTCCTGATTACTGCATTCAAACAATAAAATCAAAGCAAAATTACTGACAAACAAAATGACAATCTGTTCCTTCATAAATTTGGATAACATTGACCATTCTAAATATTTTTTTTATAAATAACACAATTTTTTGTCAAACTGACAATTAGAATGTCAATAGGAATTCGAAGTTAAAACTCCATCCCACCATAACGTATATTTTAAACCGCATCCAGAATGTTGATACGGCCAGTAAAAGAACAAGAGCCTCTGTCCTATTACAGTCAGACATGGTTTCTGTGATTCAGTTTGCAGGCTGGGAAGGACTAGGCCTGTTACTCCAAATGGAGTGTTTCCTAAAACAAAAGGGACCATAATCTATTCCTAAAGCAATTAATCTCTGCTGGAGTGATAATAGTCAGAATCAGAACTGATCAAAATGGTAAATTTGGCTATAGATAAATAACAAGCATGATGGGTACAAATGTCACTGATTGATTGGTTGAATCATAAGGAAGTTTTATTATGATCAGTTGCTAACCAGAGGTAGACGTCTCATCTCTGAATGGCCAGAAGATAATAGTAAATGTTTAAAGGTCTGTTATGCAAATCCTTACGTGTAACTTTAGCATTGGATAATATTGGTTACATAATTATGCTAATGCTAAGTTGTGCTAATTTCACCTTGGAAATCTGTATCTGAGCAATTTTTAAATCAGTGAACTAAGGAAATGACTGCAGTGTGGAGAATGGTTCACTCCCACTATTAGAGTTTATATTTTTAATGAACACTTAACCCCAACTCCATTCATTTTTTATTTGAGAGTTGACAAAATAACATTTATACAGAATTACCGAGGGACAGAAATACGAATCCTCGACTTCCTCACCAACAGACCATGATCAGTACGAAACAGTAACACTTCCTCAATAACACAGGAGCACATCAAAGCTGTCTGCTCAGTTCCCTGCTCTACTCTATCTATACCCATGACTGTGTAACCAGACACAGCTCCAACACCATCTACAAATTTACAGACAACACATGGATGGTATCAGAGTACAGATAACAGAGTACAGGATAGAGATTGATAATCTGATTGAATTATGTCCTAATAATAAAACTGCGTCCAATGTAAGCAAGATCAAGGAGCTGATTGTTGACCAGAAGGGAAAAGGCAGAAATCCATGATCCTGTCTTTAATCAGCAGTGGAGAGATTCAACAGCTTCAAGAGTCAAGGACCTAACAGCCCTTCCAGGTGTGGCAGAGGTTCACTTGCACCTCTTCTTATCCAGACTTCTCCATTTGATGCTCACAATGCAGCGTCCTCTAAATTGCTGAATCCAAGTAGTGCCTGTGCTCTGCTCACAATGACCATCTCGAGCTTCTGGTTGCTTGTTATTTTTACCTTTCTTCTCTTCTCACTACCACACCGACCTATCTGGCATCTGTATTCTCCATTGTTACGGAGACCAAATGTAAATTGGAGGAACAACATCTCAAATTCCACTTGGGTAACTTACAACTCAATGGATATTGAATTTTACAATTTCAAGTAACCCATACATCCGATGCTCTCCTCCCACACACACTCACCTATTCACCTAGTTTTTTTTCCCCCCTTTGTTCATTCCTCCCATCCCCTCTCCCATTCAAGTTCCATCTACCCAACATCCCTTCCCCATCTGGCTCCACATATCACCTACCAACCTCTGTCCCAACCTTCCCAGGTTCCAGTTACCCATTATCCCCACGTCATCTGGTTTCACCCATCAGCCAGCAGACTCTATCCCACCACCCATGACCTGCTACATGCTGGCAGTCTTTCCCGTTTCCTCTCAGACCCGATTCAGAATCTTGACCTGAGAAGATAACATATCATTTGCCTCCACAGATGCTCTGAAACTGAGTTCTTCAAGTGTGTACGAAGGAACTGCAGATGCTGGTTTACACCGAAGATAGACACAAAATGCTGGAGTAACACAACGGGACAGGCAGCATCTCTGGAGAGAAGGAATGGATGATGTTTTGGGTCAAGACCATTCTTCAGACTTCTTCAAGTGTTCTGCTTTTGTTCTAGTACCCAAGGACCATGGGTTTGAATCCCTGCTCAGTCAAAAACATTTTACTAACATCTCATGTACAGTGCATTCAGAACGTATTCAGACCCCTTCGCCTTTTCCACATTTTGTTACGTTACAGGCTTATTTTAAAATTGATTAAATTCATTTTTTTAATCATCAATCTACACACAATAGCCCAGAATGAAGAAGCAAAAACAGGTGTTTAGAAATTTTTGCAAAGTAATTAAAAATAAATAACTGAAATATCACATTAACATGTATTCAGATCCTTTGCTATGACACTCAAAATTGAGCTTACGTTCATCCTTTTTCCATTGATTATTCTCGAGATATTTCTACAACTTGATTGGAGCCCACCAGTGGTAAATTAAATTGATTGGACATGATTTCGAAAAGCACACACCTGTCTATATAGAAACATAGAAAATAGGTGCAGGAGTAGGCCATTCGGCCCTTCTGCACCGCCATTCAATATGATCATCCAACTCAGTATCCTGTACCTGCCTTCTCTCCATACCCCCTGATCCCTTTAGCCACAAGGGCCACATCTAACTCCCTCTTAAATATAGCCAATGAACTGGCCTCAACTACCTTCTGTGGCAGAGAATTCCACAGATTCACCACTCATTGTGTGAAAAATGTTTTTCTCATCTCGGTCCTAAAAGATTTCCCCCTTATCCTTAAACTGTGACCCCTTGTTCTAGACTTCCCCAACATCGGGAACAATCTTCCTGCATCTAGCCTGTCCAACCCATTAAGAATTTTGTAAGTTTCTATAAGATCCCCCTCAATCTTCTAAATTCTAGCGAGCACAAGCCGAGTCTATCCAGTCTTTCTTCATATGAAAGTCCTGACATCCCAGGAATCAGTCTGGTGAACCTTCTCTGTACTCCCTCTATGGCAAGAATGTCTTTCCTCAGATTAGGAGACCAAAACTGTAGGCAATACTCCAGGTGTGGTCTCACAAAGGCCCTGTACAACTGCAGTAGAACCTCCCTGCTCCTATACTCAAATCCTTTTGCTATGAATGCTAACATACCATTCACTTTCTTCACTGCCTGCTGCACCTGCATGCCTACTTTCAATGACTGGTGTACCATGACACCCAGGTCTCGTTGCACCTCCCCTTTTCCTAATCGGCCAACATTCAGATAATAGTCTACTTTCCTGTTTTTGCCGCCAAAGTGGATAACCTCACATTATCCACATGATACTGCATCTGCCATGCATTTGCCCACTCACCCAGCCTATCCAAGTCACCTTGCAGCTTCCTAGCATCCGCCTCACAGCCAACACTGCCCCCCAGCTTCGTGTCATCCGCAAACTTGGAGATGTTGCATTCAATTCCCTCGTCCAAATCATTAATATATATTGTAAATAGCTGGGGTCCCAGCACTGAGCCTTGCGGTACCCCACTAGTCACTGCCTGCCATTGTGAAAAGGACCCCCATTTACTCCTACTCTTTGCTTCCTGTCTGCCAGCCAGTTCTCTATCCACATCAATACTGAACCCCCAATACCGTGTGCTTTAAGTTTATATAAGGTCCCACAGTTGACAGTGCATGTCAGAGCAAAAACCAAGCCATGGAGACGAAGGAATTGTCTGTAGACCTCCAAGACAGGATTGTGTCGAGGCAAGGGGAAGGGTATAAAACAATTTCTGCAGCATTGCAGGTGCCGAAGAGCACTGTGGCCTCCGTCATTCTTAAATGGAAGAACTTTGGAACCACCTTCATTGAGCTGGTCGCCCGGCCAAACTGAGCAACCGGGGGAGAAAGGCCTTGGTCAGGGAGGTGACCGAGAACCCGGTGGTCACTCTGACAGAGCCCCAGAGTTCCTCTGTGGAGATGGGAGAACCTTCCAGAAGGACAACTATATCTGCAGAACTCCACCAATCAGGCCTTTATGGTAGAATGGTCAGACGGAAGCCACTCCTCAGTAAAAGGCATGAGAAACAAGATTCTCTGGTCTGATGAAACTAAGATTGAACTCTTTGGCCTGAATGCCAAGCGTCACGTCTGGAGGAAACCAGGCACCGCTCATCACCTCGCCAATACCATACCTACGGTGAAGCATGATGGTGGCAGCATCATGCTGTGGGGATGTTTTTCAGTGACAGGAACTGGGAGACTAGTCAGGATCGAGGGAAGTACAGAGAGATCCTTGATGAAAACCTACTCCAGAGCGTTCAGGACCTCAGACTGGGACAACAATCCTAAGCACACAGCCAAGACAATGCAGGAGTGGCTTTGTGACAAGTCTGTGAATGTCCTTGAGTGGCCCAGCCAGAGCCCAGACTTGAACCCGATCGAACATCTCTGGAGGGGCCTGAAAATACCTGTGCATCGATGCTCCCCATCCAACCTGACAGAGCTTGAGAGGATCTGCAGAGAAGAATGGGAGAAATTACCCAATACAGGTGTGCCAAACTTGTAGCATCATACCCATGAAGACTTGAGGCTGTAATCGCTGCCAAAGGTTCCTCAACAAAGTACTGAGTAAAGGGTCTGAATACTTATGTAGTTATTTCTTATTAATTACTTTTGCAAAAATTTCTAAACACCTGTTTTCGCTTGTTTATTATGGGGTATTGTGTGTAGATTCTTGAGGAAAAAATAGAATTTAATCAATTTTAGAATAAGGCTGTAACGTAACAAAAAGTGAAAGGGTCTGAATGCTTTCTGAATGCACTGTATGCTTAAATTATCACAAGTTTCAGTTACTATGGAAATGTACCAAAGTGGCCAAGAGATGATTTACAGCTACTAACTGCATCAATAATGCAGGTTTTCAAAGGGTTATTTCTCAAAACATCGGATTCCAGATAAGTAACCCTAATCTCTATCATCATGCTAATTCACCAAGATACCAATTCGGAATAATGATCAGAGGACTCAATGCATGTGGAGCAGTTCAGCAACACAATATATTCTCAAAGGAAGGATAAAATGGATCATTCAGAAGGAAAAATAAATATATGATACATAAAAGGATTGTGTGGGAGTGCTCCAACAACATTTTATCAGCTGGGTAAGTGGGCTGAGGAAAGGCTAATGTAGTTCAATGTTGATATGTGCAAGGTGTTGCGTTTTGGGAAGTCACATCCAACACATTGTAGCAGCACCAACCACAATCCCACCACTACCTCACAGTAAATGGTAGCCCGGGGGGGGGGGGGGGGGGGGGGGGGGAAGAGTGTTGTAGAGAAGAGGTATCTAGAAGTACAGGTGCATCGTTCCCTCAAAGTGGCTTCACAAGTAGATAGGGTGGTAAAGGATTTTGATACATCAGTCGGGGTATTGAGTATAGAAGTTGGGACGTTTTGTTACAGTTGTACAAGTGACTGGTGAGGCTGCATTTGGAGCATTGTGTTGAGTTTTAATCACCCTGCTGTAGGAAGGATGTCATTAAGATGGAAAGAATGCAGAGATGATTTATAAAGATGTTGGACTCGAGTACAAGGAAAAATTGGACACCCTAAAGATTTTATTCCTTAGAGTGCAGGAGGCTGAAGGGGGTGATCTTTTAGAGGTGTATAAAATCATAAGGTGAATAGATAGCATAAATGCAGAATAAGACCCAGAGGACAGAATTTTAAGTTACGAGGGGCATGATTTACTAGGAACCCGAGAGGCGATTTTTCACTTGGGGGAGGGAGATGGTGAGTATACGTAAAGAGCCGCCAGGAGGACGTTGAGGGAGGTACAACATTTAAAAAACACTTAGATAGGTACATGGATAAGAAAGGTTTTCGAGTGATATGGGCCAAACACAGCAAATGGGACGAGCTTAGAAGAGGCATCTTGGTTGGCATGGATGAGTTGGGCCAACAGGCCTGTTTCCATACTATATTACTATGATTATATGTTAAATCAGCTTTGAAATACACATTACTATGAAATGCAGGAAAAAAATGAATATGGCATTCCATAGACAATATTGTAGCACAGTAGGAGTAGGCCATTTGCCCTTTGAGCCAGCACCGCCATTCAATGTGATCATGGCTGATCATCCCCAATCAGTACCCCGTTCCTGCCTTCTCCCCAAATCCCCTGACTCAGCTATTTTTAAGAGCCCTATCTAGCTCTCTCTTGAAAGCATCCAGAGAACCTGCCCCAACTGCCCTCTGAGGCAGAGAATTCCACAGACTCACCACTCTGTGAGAAAAAAGTGTTTACTCATCTCCGTTCTAAATGGACTCCCCCAACATCTGGAACATGTTTCCTGCCTCTAGCGTGTCCAAGCCCTTAACAATTTTATATGTTTCAATGAGATCTCCTCTCATCCTTCTATACTCCAGAGTGAACAAGCCCAGCTGCTCCTTTCTCTCAGCATATGACAGTCCCGCCATCCCGGGAATTAACCTTGTAAACCTACCTAGGGTAAATAACTGGAGAGGATTTCCAAGCAAAAAGATACTTGCTTTTATAAAGATGGGGTTAATTAGAATTAGTCAGCATGCCTCTGTGCATGGCAGAACAAATTTGATTGAATTATTTGAAGTAGCCAAGAAGGTCAACGAGGGCAAGGTTGTAGATGTTGCCTATACGGACTGCAGCAAGGCCTTTGATAAGGTTCTGTAAGGATAGTTGCTCTGCAAAGTTAGATCACATAGGAGAACTAGCTAATTGCCGACATGAATTGGGTAGATGGTAGGAAGTAGAGAGTGATGGTGAAAAGTTGTTTTTGAGCGTGGAGGCCCATGACTAGTGGTGTGCCTCAACGGTTGGTTCTGGGCTCATTGTTGTTCATCATCTATATCAACGGTTTGGATGAGAATGAACAAGGCATGATTAGTGTGTGTGCAAAGGACACTAAAATAGATGATAGTGTACAGGGTGAAGAAAACAATCAAGAACTACAGTGATATCTTTAAACAAATGTCAGTATTGTGCCCCAAGATATAGGAAGGGTAAGAACGGTTTGAACATTGATATTAATGGACATAGTCAGAGAAGTAGCAGTTTTGCAGAGCCAAGAGTCTAAATTGTTGACCAGCAACCAATGACAGATTATATATAGAATATTAAAAATCTCTATTTTAATCAATCCTATGCAGTCCTTTCCTGTCCTATTTATATTTAAGATTGTAGGCAACCCTGCCTAAACTTATAACATTATACCTTTTGCAAACTCTCTTTCCTCAAGGACAATTCCTGTGCAATGTCTTCTCAAGGTTCCCATGTCCACTATTCTCCAATGGTCGCACTGACAACTTTCATAACCCATGACCACATTAACCATCTGGAAATTCCTCTCCCTCAAGATTTTTTAGTTTAAGACTTTATAATTTACGAACCTATCTCAATGTTGTATTATTAGTAAATTATTCCATTCTTCTATATCATGTTTTTTTTTCTTATTCTCTATTAAAAAAAACTAGAAGCAGTCAATATACAACTGATAATATTAGTGATGTATGACTGACTGATATCCATGAAATGTTTTTATTATATGTACTTGCTTCTAATAAAAATATATTTTTTTTAAATAAAAAAATAAAAAAAGATGTTTTAGTCATGCAACATGGAAGTTGAACATTTGGCCTATCATGACCATGCCGAACATTCTAAGTATTCAACACTCTCTGGGTGAACACATTACCCTTCAGATCAACTCTAAATCTCTTACCCCGCATCTTAAACCTGCGTCCTTTAATTTTATTCAATTCTACTAAGAGGAAAACATTTCTGTAGTCCATCCTATCAATGCACTCAATCATGTCACCTTTTCAACTCCTCTGCATCAGACTAAACAAACCTAACCTCTCAGTCTCTCTTCATAACTGAAACGCTTTATCCTAGGCAACATCCAGGTGAATCTCCTCTGGATCCTCTCCAGTGCTATCACATCTTTCCTATTGTGTGGTGACCAGAGCTACACACAGTACCTCAGCTGAGGTCTCAGCTATATTTAAAAAGGTTGGAGCATAATTTCCCTGCTCTTGTATTCAAGAAGTCAAATTTATTGTCATATGCACGAGTACAGCGAAAATCTTGGTTACAACAACATCACTGGCACACAGACAACACACTAAAACATAAATGATACTTACAATTTCTAAAACAGAGACTAAACAAAAAAAAAAACAGACATTAGATCAGAACACAATTAGTCCACCACACTCTGTGGCCTCTTATGTTCTTGTACATTGGAATTGCCATTTCATGCCATGAAGCAATCAGACAGAATATTTTCTGCAGTACATTTGTAGTTACTTTTGGAATATTTGGTAACATGCCAAGTCTTTTTTAACTTCTACAAAAGAGACGTGGCCTTCTGCATGATTACATCTACATATTGGACTCCGAATAGGTCATCCGAGACGTTAACGCCCATAAGATCTGAAGCTGCTGACTCTCACAACCAAAGATCTTAGAGCAGAGCAAGATGGGTTACTCTCACGCAAACGCGTAGTACGCTCATGGGCAGATTCATGGGTGATTATAGTACCCATTTTAGCAACCAGCCCCCACCATCTTGTTCCGCCATCTTGCTCCGCCATCTTGTTCCGGCCAAAGATCGGATCTTTGTTTCCGCAGCGGGAGAGGGAGTGAGCGGCCCGGGGAGAGGGGGTGCGCGGCCCGAGGCAGCGGGGAGAGGAGGTGCGCGGCCCGGGGCAGCGGGGAGAGGGGGTGCGCGGCCCGGGGCAGCGGGGAGAGGGGGTGCGCGGCCCGGGGCAGCGGGGAGAGGGAGTGTGCGGCCCGGGGCAGCGGGGAGAGGGAGTGTGCGGCCCGGGGCAGCGGGGAGAGGGAGTGTGCGGCCCGGGGAGAGGGGGTGCGCGGCCCGGGGCAGCGGGGAGAGGGAGTGTGCGACCCGGGGAGAGGGGGTGCGCGGCACGGGGCAGCGGGGAGAGGGGCATAGGAGGGGGGGGGGAGACATTGTAGTGTGGGGGCAGGCGAGTGAGTGCTGGGGGGAAGAGTTGAGGGGTGGGATAAGGCCTATTGTGTGTGAAGTTGCGGGGAGGTTTACAATGTTTCTTATTTAATGTCCCTTGTCTAGTCTGAAATAAAGTTCATCATTGGATCAGAAGAAATATATTTGTGTGTGTTATATGATTATATACATTTATATCACATTCATGTATGTGTGTTTATAAACATTTTATTCTTTAACAAGAATTAACAGAATTATGAACTAACAGAATTATGAATCTAACCCTATATCACACACAAAAACTTCCCCCGCAATGTCAATTACCCTGCGAGTCGGGTCGGGTAGGTTCCGGTTACTACAAAATCAACTCAAACACTGCTTGTGAGCCATTTAAAAAGAAATGATTTAAAAAACATTAAAAAAGACAATTACCAGAGTCAAATTTTATTCTTGACAAGAAGTATGAACTGACAGAATTATGAATCTAACCCTATATCACACACACACAAACTGTTGCCCCGTAACATTGATTACACTACGAGTCGGGTCAGGTAGGCTCCGGTTACTAAAATTGGCGGTGAAAAATGCCCAGGATCCCCTCCGTAACGTACTACATGTCAGCCCATTGTATTTCATAGGAGTGGCCTATCTTGCTCTGCTCTAAGATCTTTGCTCACAACCACCAACCCAACAATGAAAACTGGCGTGTAGTCTCGCAACTTCCCCTTTTCGGAGGTCAATTTCTTCCCTGGTCTTTTTGACGTGGAGCCAGAGGTTGCGGTCATGGCACCACTCAATCAGTTGTTCCGTCTCTCTCCTGTACGCTGACTCATCGCCACCTATGATTTGCCCAACCACAGTGGTCTCGTTGCCAAATTTATTCATGGTTTTGGAGCTGTGCTTAGCTACACAATGATAGGTGTAATGAAAGTAGAGCAGGGTGCTAAGCACGCAGTACTGAGGTGCACATCAGGACTGTTGATAGTCACCAAGAAGATGTTGTTACCGATTCAAACTGATTGAGGTCTGCCACTGGCGATGTCAGGGATCCAGATACAAAGGGAGGGTCATAGGCCCAGGTCTTGGAGACTGGTGGTGAGTTTAGAGGGGGGTGATGCTGTCGTCACTGAACATCAGCCAGATGTATGTGTTCCTGTTATTTAGGTTCTCTGGAGCAGAGTGGAGAGCCAGTGAGATAGCATCTGCTGAGGTCAGGTCCTAAATGATTTTTTTTCATCAGTATTCACACAAAAAATGGACTTTGTAGTTTGAGAACAGTGAAAGGAAGGTAAAATTGTACTGCAAGTCTCAATAAATAAAAAGGTACTCGATGCCTTGGTATGCTTAAAGGTGGATAAATCCCCAGAGCTGAGGAGATTTATCACCGGCTCCTATGGGAGTGAGGGAAGAGTTTGCTGAAGCTCTGGCTGAGATTCATATATCTATGCAGCCACAAATGAGGTGCTGGATGGCTGGAGAATGGCAAATATGGTTCCTCTTTTCAAGAAGGGCAGCAGGGAAAAGGCACAGGATCAATGATCATTTGTTAAGGCACAGACTATTCAGAGATGGTCAACATGGCTTTGTCACGAGCAAACGTTGTTTGATCAGCTTGATTACATTTTTTACAAATTTATTGATACCATAGCAGCCGGAGATAAATCTCATCAGCTCTGGGGATTTATCCACCTTTCAGCATATTAAGGCATCGGTATCCCAGCACCGGTTGAGATACTAAGTTACTAGTCCAAACTATCTTTCAATCATGTCTCAGTGATGCCAACAATATTGTAGACCCCATGTTAATTAAAGCTCTGATTTTACCTCACTAGTTAGTTTCCTTGCATTATACTAGATATCATTTTGCTTTGTAATTCTCTCGTGTGTGAGTATATACCCTCCTTGTTCTTCCCACCGGACTTACCTTTACCCCTCCAACTAACTGTATTTCTCCATCTGAACATCAACTCTCAGCCCCATTCCCTTGCCACATGACTTTAAATCTTTGCCAATAACCTCCGAACTAGAATGTTGGTCCCATTCTGATTTAGGTGCAAACAGTCCCTCTTGTACAGAGGAGCCTAGTCCATTTCCTTTCATTGGCACTTTATTTAAAATGCCTCTAAACTCCCACAATGGCTCTACAATGGAGCAACTGGAGTATTTTCTGGTGATTATGGAAAATCTAGACACTCTCATTGTATAATAACTCAAATACATGTTGCAGAGTGCAACATATCCTGTCCCATTATCTCCATCTTTTGCTATTTATCTATTTATTGAGAACCTGAAGTTAAATTAGTTTGTTTGCTTTTTTAAAATTAGGAGTGCAAAAGAGGTCAGAACTGCAAGACCTCAGAGATTTCACAGGGTTGTTGGGTGGAGTAGCTGCAGAGATAAGGAGGGGCGAAGTCATGGAGAAATCGGGAAAACAAGAATGCGCCACAAAAAATAATAAGCTGCATTTTCAGCCAACCATGTAGTTTAGTTTTGTTTAGAAATACAGTGAGGAAACAGGCCCTTCGGCCCACCGAGTCTGCGCCGACCAGCGATATCCGTACACTAACACAATCCTACACATTAGAACAATTTACAATTATACCAATCCAATTAACCTACAAACCTGTAGGTCTTTAGAGTGTGGGAGGAAACTGGTGCATCCGGAGATAACCCACAAGGTCACGGGTAGAACGTACAAACTCCGTACAGACAGCACCCGTAGTCAGGATCAAACCCGAGTCTCTGTCGCTGTAAGGCAGCAACTTTACCACAGCGCCACCGTGCCACCCGAGGGATTTACCAGATAATGCAGGAAGGAAATTCCATTAAACAGGAATGGAGAATATTTAACATTCAACCTCTGACCATAATAAGTAAGGGAATTTAACTTCCTTAAAAGGCCAACACTCATAACAGTGCATTTGATTGTGTAAAGTTACATACCTGCATAGATTTTAAGAGCCTTAAAAAAGTTTTAAAACCTTCGAAGAAATGTTCTCTCTGCCTGTCTGTCCACACAGGTGGTTTGCTGATCAAAACATACCTACAAAAAGAGAGAGACACACATGGTGGAATAGAAATTATAGTACTTTCCTCTGACATATTGCATAGAAGTATACAACACAGATGATTCAAGCTATTTGTTCATGTGCTTAAGCTCAAATGCACGTCCAATCTATTTGTTTTCCACCTCATGTTTATCTTTGTTTGTTTAATATTTAGTTTTCAGAATCAGGGCATTACTAGTAGGATACTCCGTGGGTTGTCACCTTGTCGAGGTGGAGAAGGTTGTGTGGACCTGTGATCCTGAGAGCGATGCCTTTGGGAGCTATGCGCCTGGTAGGGCCACCCATGGCGGTAAGGTCGAGGGGGAGGTCTCTGACAAAGAGCAATCCAATCAAGACCTCAATGGTGGAACAGGCAGAGGACAATGGCTCCTTCGTGGAGCGTCACACCATCTGGGAAGGCGGATGAAGGCTGCAGCAGAAAAGGGTCTCCGGTCGTCTTGGACTCCATGCCACTGGATACTGACCCAGATCTGTCAAGGACAGTCTGTGCACCAGTCTCCCCACGTTAAACAAAGTTACGCACAGGCGTCCTCCATATAGGGAATAACAACCTGGAGACACCCATGGTCGGCCATGACCGAAGGGGGCCTAAAGTAACTAAAAGTAGGATGAATGCACTTCACTATCCCCAATTGTTCAGTTTAGTGTAGTTTTGTTTATTGTCACGTGTACTGAGGTACAGTGAAAAGCTTTTTTGTTGCTCTCCAGTCAGCAGGAAGACTACACGTGATTACAATCAAGCCATCCACAGTGTACAGATACAGGATAAAGGTACTAAGGTTATGTGGAAGATAAAGTCCAGTAAAGTCCAATTAAAGATAGTCAAAGGAGTCCCCAATGAGATAGATGGTAGGTCAGGACCGTTCTCTTGTTGGTGTTAGGATCAGGTACAGTTGCCCGATAACAGCTGGGAAGAAACTGTCCCTGAACTTGGAGATACGCGTTTTTACACTTCTGTACCTCTCGCCTGGTGGGAGAGGGGAGAAGAGGAAGTGTCTGGGGTGAGACTCGACCTTGATTACGCTGGTGGTCTTGCCAAGGCAGCGTGAAGTGTAGATGGAGCCAATGGAAGGGAGATTGGTTTGCGTGATGGACTGGGTTGCGTCCACGATTCTCTGCAATATCTTTCTATATTCCGCTATAAACCTTGAAAGTCCTCCTCAAAGACCCCGACCCTAGCAACTTACTAACCAACCTGTCTACGTTTACATCTAATTAGTTTACATATATCACGAACAGCAGAGGACCCAGTACAGATACCTGCGGAACTCCACTGGTCACAGACCTCCAGCCTGAATATTGTCCTTCCGCGACAATCTTCTGCTTCTGTCAGTAAGCTAGTTCCAAATTCATCCGATCAACTCATGTTAATTCCATGTATCTGAATCTTCTGGATCAGCTTACCATGGGGTCTTATTAAAATGCCTTACTAAATTCCATGTAGACAACATCCATCATCACATTTGTCATCTCCTCAAAGAACCCGATCAAGTTAGTAAGATACAAGCTGCCATGTGCAAAGTCATGCTGACTCTCCCTAATTAACCTATTTTCCTCCAAATGGGAGTAAATCCTCTCCATTAACTTCCCAACTCACCGGCCTGGATTCTCTCCCCTTCTTAAATAAAGGATTAATATTAGTTACTCTTGAGTCCTCTGGGACCTCACTTATGGCTAGAGAAGATGCAAAGATCTTCTTCAATGCCCCCACAATCTCCTCTCTTGTCTCACTCATCAACCTGGGTTAAATCCCATCAGGTCCTGGGGATCTATGCACCTCAATGCCCCAACACCTCCTCCTTAATCCCAAACTGCCCTTGAATATTAAGTGTTCCTCACACTTATCTCAGTCTGTTTTGTGAAAACTGATACAAAGCACTTGTTTAGTACCTCTCTTACATCCCCAGACTCTAAGCACAAATTCCCTTCTTGATCCCCGAGTGGTTTTATTTTCTCCCTAGTTCCCCTCGCTTTAAATATAGGGATACAAAGCTCTGGGATTTTCTTTAATTCGACTTGCCAAAGCCATTTTGTGGCCCATTTTGGCCCTTCTAATTGCCCACGAGTTCTTTCCTTCTTTCTTTATATTTCTCAAAGACCGTGTCAGATTCCATCCTCTTAAATTGTACATAAGCTCACTTTTACTTTTTGACCAAATTTAAAACCTTTTTGGTCATCCAAGGTTCCCTTTCTTTGCCATCCTTATCCTTCCTCCTCACTGGAACACATTGGTTCTAAACTTCAATCAACTGGTCTTTAACCAACTCCCACATGTCAGATGTATAGGAAGGAACTGTAGATGCTGGTTTACACAAAAAGTAACTCAGCGGGACAGGCAGCATCTCTGGATAGAAGGAATAGGTGACATTTCGGGTTGAGACCATTCTTCAGACTGAGTGTCAGGGGAGAGGGAGTTACAGAGATAAGGAAGGGTAAGAGATCAAAAAATATGCAGATCAAGGAAAATGTAGACTAGACCATTGTTAGCTAAGAGAAAATGACAACAAAGCAAACAGAGAAACAATGTAATGAGAGGGACAGTCAGACTGGTCAGAGAACTGGGAATGGGGAGGGATGGAGAGAGAGGGAAATCAAGGGTTACTTGAAGTTAGAGGTCAATATTCACACCGCTGGGGTGTAAGCTGACCAAGTGAAATATGAGGTGCTGTTCCTCCAATTTGCACTGAGCCTCAATCTAACAATGGAGGAGGTCAAGGACAGAAAGGTCAGTGTGGGAATGGGAGGGGGAGATAAAATGTTTAGCAACCGGGAGATCAGGTAGGTTTAGGCAAACTGAGCAGAGGAGTTCAGCGAAACGATCGCCGAGCCTGCCCTTGGTTTCATCAGCAAAACGATCGTTTCGCTGAACACCTCCGCTCAGCTTGCCTATACTTGTCTCACCTCAGGTAGACAAGTATAGGCAAGCTGATCTGCATTTGTCTCCATTTCCTTGTATGGACTAAGTCTATGATTGAACCTTCTCTATGCCATCAGGTAGATAGAAAATCCACACATTAGGTGCCTGGAAGTCTAGAGTGTGTCACCTCATCTATAGTACTATCAAGTAGCATTCACGCAGCATGATCAGCGATGCCGTTTGGGTTTAGATAGGACCAATCAGCCCCAGACTTCATCACAGCCTGAGTCAGCATGTGAAGTAAGAGCATCATTGTGATACTTGATTAAGTGTGAAATCAAGGAGCCATATACGACAAAGTAGCCCACTTCATTGACATACCATCCACCAGCTTAATTCCCAAACCCATGACCTCTACCGTCAATGATCAGAGCTGCAAGTGCATGGGAACAGCTTAGAAGGCTTCTCTTTTAAGTCATGTACCATCCTGACTTGGAAATACATCATGTCCTTGAATGTCACTGGGTCGAGATCCTAAATCCTGCCCATCACAACCATTAAAACAGTTAAGGAGGAACATCATCAAGGACAATTAGGGATGGGCAATAAATGCTGTCTTTGCCAATGTCGTTGAGGTTCCAGATTGTCGCGACTAACAGTTAAAATTTAAGTTCACCACAAACAAGAATTTCATTCCTACGTATGATTCCTGTGCGAACGGAACGAGTACATATTGGTCAGCAATAACATGTAGAAACAAGGAACTGCAGATGCTGGTTTAAAAAAGCCATGTTCAATCATGGATTATTTATGACTTATCCATGTTCTCCAGAGATGCTGCCAGACCCACTGACTTTCTCCAGCACTTTGTGGGGTTTTTTGGTCAGCCACAAGGCAGACTGACCCAATTAAAACAGAGAGCTCTCTCAAATGGCCGGAGTGCAAAATACAAAGTAGTTCAGATTGCTTTTTCTTCCCCCCACCCAGTAGTTCCCACATGCGAGTTTTGATCATTTCTGATATCGGGTGACCAAAATGGAAAAGTATTTCACGGAAGAAAGGCACTTTGAAGAACAATGAACAAAAAGAAAACAGAGCAAAAATAATACTAGTATTCCACGGATGACTCAGAGTGAACACACTGCGTAGTCATATGGCAAAATATATACTTTGGTACCAGGGGGTTCAAATCGATACGATACAAGTGTCTCCTGAATTAATCTTATTGTGATTATCTTGCAAGCTTGGTTTTGATCTCCTCAAATATCTTTATGTCAAAAAACTTCATAACATTAAAAAGAGAGTTAATGGATATGTTTGATTTTTTGTTATTATTGACATATTTTCATTTATTTTTCCTGACCTAAAAGCAGCTGTGTTTGGGAGTTAAATAGCAGGTTGACTATAGGTCATCTGAACTATCAGGACACTGATCCTAAATGTTAACACCATCTTCCTTTCTAAAGATGCTAACTGACCTGCTGTGTACCTGCACACAGGACTACTTTATTTGTTAGGTAAATTGTTTAAATTTATGGAGGTCCTTCAAAAAATCAGGATGTCAACAACAAGCATTGTTCAGCAACTGTGTCATTGTAGTAGACCTGTAAACAGCTAGGTTCTGAAGATACACTTACTTAAGGTCATACAAGACCATTTGTTTCCTCAACAATTTTTCCTGGGAGTAACTCTGAAAATGAAGCTTGCCATTATCCATGTGTTCCGAAAACAGCTCGATTATGGCTTCAATAATGATTTTTAGTGCACTATGTTCTTCAATCAGATGACGAGCCTAACAAAAATGAATTCAATAAAAATACAAAAATAATACTAATTCAGGAAGTGATTAACAAGTAATTAAACCAGGAAATTTTTCATTTTTGATACATTTTCAATGATGCTTATAAATAGATGCGCAGGCATGAAGCAAAAGGATTTATTCTCAAAAATGGTGCCATGATAACACCAATTAACAAGAATACATTCAGCAACTCAGGTATCAAACTGCTTGTCATTACAAATGTACTTTATCCAATGTAATTCAAATCAAACATTCACGCTCAGATAATGATCTTTGGAGAAAATTGATTCTAGCCTGCGACGCACTCTGTCAGGTCTCCAGAATAGGAACCTGTACTTGCCCAACTTACCAGTGTTGGAACAGTGAATATTTGAACAGACTGCGCAGTCACAGATATATTTCGATCATGGTCATCCTCCACAAACTCAAGCTGCAATTGCTTGTAATGCTGTTGGGAACAAAAAGAGAATCATTAGACCACAAACCACCGAGAAAATCTTATAAGTGCAACCACAGAATTTAAGAGTCTGTTGCCAGACCTCTCATTTACAAAGGGTTGTACTTTATAACTCCGGTTGCACATGATCCATATCCCTCCACTCCTTGCATGTTCATGTGCCTAAATTAAATGCCACAAATCTGCTTTCACCACCATCACAGGCAGCACGTTCCAGACATCCACCACTGTCAAAAAAAAAACTTGCCCCACACATCTCCATTAAACTTTTCCCCTCTGACTTTAAATCTAGCCTTTGACATTCTCACCCTGGAAAATGCTTCTGTCTATATACCCTAAACATGACATGAACTTTCTATAATTTGTTGAATGATAAGACTTACAGTGATAAATTCGACAGCAAAGAGCCGCTTGTATTCCGTTTCCATCAGCAAACTACACACGATTAATTCATGGAAGATTTTTCGAGCTCCTACATTTAAGAAATTACATGTTCACTCTGAATGTACACTGTCATATTTGCATGTGACATTTTTAATCTGCATTTACATATGTCATTTTTATTTTAACAAATTACAGCTCAACGAAATAAATCCACATCTGCACTCACGGATAGAGGGCTCACCCTCTAACTCGCATGAGAAAGATCTTCAATAGTTCTCATCGGAGCTGCTGATCACACAGGCTTTTGTATAGGAAACTCAATCTTCAAACCCAGGACAACTGTTGCAGCATCATGACTTGAAGTCAAAAGAAACCATGAAAAGGATAATAGTCATACAGCACCGAAAAAGACCATTGGCCCAACATGTCCATGCCAAGATGCAACTAAGCTAGTCCCATTTGCTGGTCCCATGTTTGTCCCAGAACCCACAAATTCTTTCCTATCCATATACCTGTCCAAATACCCTTTGAAGGTTGTTATTTTTCCTGTCTCAACAACTTCATCTAGCCACTCATTCTGTAGACCCATCGCCCTTTGCATGAAAAAGTTGGCTTTCAGGTTCCTATTCAATCTTTCACCTCTCAACTTAAACCCATGCCCTATGGTTATTCACACTCCTGTACTGGGTAAAAGTCTCAGCATTCACCCTATCTATTCCGCTCTTGATTGTATGCACCACTGTAAGATCACCCCTCGGTCTCCTGCTCTCCAAGGAATGAAGCTCTAGCCGGCCAACCTCTCGCTATTGCGTAGGCCATCGAGTATTGGCAACATCCGCAAAAATCTTCTCTGCAATCTTTCCAGCTTAATGACATCTTTCCTATAGAAGGGTGACCAAAAACTGAACACAATACTCCATGCAGACTTAAAGCCCTGTCCCAAGGTACGAGTTCATTCCAAGAGCTCTCCCGAGTTTAAAAAAAATCAAACTCGTGGTAAGCACAGAGAATGAACGTAGCGGGTACGTCGGAGCTCGGGGACGTCTCTTAGCGCCCCGTAACGCTAACGGCAGGTACTCGGGAAGACTCGTTAACGGCAGGTAAGCTCGGGAAGACGCGTGAAAATTTTTCAACGTTGAAAAATGTCCACGAGAGCCCCGAGTACCGACGAGCAGCCATTACCGTAAATCTCCGAGTTCGAATCAGGGCAAACTCTGGAGAGCTCTTGGAATGAATTCGTGCCGTGGGACAGGGCCATTACTAACTTCTTGTACAATTGTAACATAGCATCCCAACTTCTACACCTACTTCCTTCACTGATGCAGGTCAGCATGCCGGCCTTCTTTACTACGATACAAATTTCAGGGAACCATGTACTTGTACTTCTCGATTCCTGTGCTCTGTTACATTCGTCCTACCATTCACTTTGAGGTTCCTCTCCTGGTTTGACTTCCCAAAATGCAACATCTCACTCTTATTTGAATTAAACTCCATTCGCAAATCCTCAGTTCACTTGCCCAGCTGATCAAGATATTGTTGTAATTCTTGACAACCATCTTCATCGTCTCCAACATTACCTATTTTATTGGTGACTGCCGCTAACACACGAATCATGCCATATACACTCCCATACAGATCGTTGATATAGAAAACAAACAGCAATGACCCCAGCACCAATCCGAGACAAAATACTAGTCATAGCCCTGCAGTGTGAATCTTCCACTGCCAGACTCCGTTTCCTACAATGGCCAGTTCTATATCCAGTTAATCTCCCTGGATCCCTTTGATCTAACCTTTTAGAGCAGAATATCATGTGGAACCTTATCAAAGGCCTTCATTTAGTCCATTAAGACTATATCGATGGCCCTTCTTGGTTGTTTCTTTAAAAAATCTCAATCAAATTCATAAGACACGATCTGTTCCATGTATAAAACCATGCTGACAATAAAATAAACCCAGTCTTTCTAAATGCATAAATATCTTATCCCTCAAAATCCTCACCAGGATCTTTCCTACCATAGATGTTAGTCTTACTGACCCAAAGTTCCCAGGTTTTACTTTGCAGCCCCTCTTAAATAGAGGAACAAGTTTAGTTTTGTTTATTATTGTCACGTGTGAGGTACAGTGAAAATATTTTTGTTGTTGCATGCTATACCGTCAGTGGAAAGAATATACATGATTACAATCAAGCCGCCCAGAGTGTTCAGATACAGGATAAAGGGAATAAAGTTAAGTGCAACATATAAAGTTCAGTAAAGTCCAATTAAAGATGGTCCGACGGTGTCCAATGAGATGGATGGTAGATCAGGACCACTCTCTAGTTGGTGATAGGATGGTTTAGTTGCCTGATGGCTAGGAAGTTCAGCTTGGAAGAAACTGTTACTGAATTTGGAGGTATATGTTTTCCCACTTCTGTACACTGTACACTTCATATATCTCATCGAAAGCTCCTGCCTCATTTTCTCTCGTCATCCCAGGTTCTTTACTTCTACCTTTCATTCTAAGAAGAACATGCATACCTTGAACTCGCACTGTCACTCATTTAAAAGTATCCCACTTTCCACATGTCCAAGAAATAAAAATTCTATAAGATCGTGGGAAACTACGGAAAGTAAAGTACTTGTGGGTATCGTGTACCTAATGAATTGAAAATGGATGTTTAGGACTCAATTAGAAACACAAAAATATTAATTTACTAACCTTTCCACAATTTGGTGTCAGCTAACATCAATTTGCTGACCAGGCAAGGTTGATCCGAGCCTGGAGGTTGGTTAAGTACAACCTCACAGAAAATCTGACGTAATCCAGCTGTACAGAAGAACAGTTTACATCCATTCAATTAACTTCCCAAAAGACTTTAGAATAGTAATAGAATATAATCCACTTACTTGGATGAATACTGTTGCAACATTCATTATTTGATCTCATAAAGCATACCTTTAAACATTCATTACTATTGCATCCTCACTGCTGTATATACCATCTACAAAATCCATTTCAACAGTTAGCCATGACTCCCTCTGTAACACTTCCCAAACCTGCGATTCCCCCCAGTATCTACAATAACAAGGGCAGCGGGCAGAAAGTCCCCATCAAGATCACACACAACCCTGAAATATAACGACTCCAAAATGTCCTCTTTGTTATTGGCTCTAAACTGGAACTTCCTATCCAAATGCATTATGGGGTATGGTATCTTCATCGCCAGAACTCAACAGTTAAGGTAGCGACTTTTAAAATCCGATTAGTAATAGGCAATAAATGGTAGCCTTGTCAGTGACACCCAAATCCTGTGAACATATTTTAAAAAATCTTTAAATTATACAAATTTAGCCTCAGAAAAATCATGGCAGTCATGCTAATTACGTTTCTATGCATGAATCCATTTAGCCCAGAACTTTGTGGAAACTGCTATTTGCATTAAGTGATGCCAGTTAATAAGGATTGGAAAGATACTCATTTGGTCCACATATCCAAGCAGCTGAAAACATCAAATTCCAAAAAATTTGTCCTGTTATTATGACTACTGCAGTTAGGCCTCATTTAGAGTATTGCATGCAGTCTTAGTCGCCCCATTATAGGAAAGTTGTGGAGGCTTTGGAGACGGTGTAGGGGATATTTACCAGAATGCTGACTGGATTAAAGAGGGTTCAGTTACAGGGAGAGGTTGGATAGACTTAGGTAAACACAAAATGCGGGAGTAACTCTCTGGAGAGAAGGAATGGTGACGTTTCGGGTCGAGACCCTTCTTCAGACTGATGTCAGGAGAGTTGGCGGGACAGAGATAGAATGTAGTCGGAGAAATGGGGGGGGGGGGGAACTGGGAAGGGGAGGGGATGGAGAGAGAGAGGGAAAGCAAAGACTATTTGAATGATCATACCGCTAGGCTGTAAGCAACCCAAGCAAAAATATGAAGTGCTGTTCCTCCAATTTGCGCTAGGCCTCACTCTGACAATGGAGAAGGTGCAGAACAGAAGGGTCTGATTGGGAATGGGAGGGGGAGTTAAAGTGCTGAGCAACCAGGAGATCAGGCAGGATAGACTTAGGTTGTTTTCTCTGGAATGTTGCAAGTTGAGTGGAGACTTGATAGCAGTATATAAAATCACGAGCAGCGTACTTAGAGTTGGCAATCAGAACCTTTTTCCCAGGATGGAAATGTCCAGCACTAGAGGACATAGCTATAAGATTATAAGGGGAAATTTTAAAGGAGAAGTGCAGGAAAGGTTTATTTATATAGAGAGGTGAGGGCCTGGAACGCACTGCCAGTGGTGGTGGCGGAGTCAGATACGATAGTTGCGTTTAAGAGGCTATTGAATTGGCACATGGAAGTGCAAGGAATAGATGGATATGGATCATGTACATGCAGGTGAGATCAGTTTAATTTGGCATCATGTTCAGCACAAACTTTATGGGTCCAAGGACCCAATCCTGGGCTATACTGTTTTATAGTCTATGTTAACTCTAATAAAGGAAATTATTGTGAAGAATGTCGTTTATAAATTGCCGTTGTTTCAAAATAAATGCAATCTTGTTGCTCTAATTTAATCAAGTTAATTGATATGGAACAGAATAAACAGATAGGTGTATGCAAAGAATACTTAATGCTTCCATAAAATGTCACATGGAGAAAGGATTTGGACTGGGCGCATAATGTATCTCTGAACAGCTTGTCCCAGATTTTCAAACTAAGGTTATTTGTCAACAGTAGTAGAAAGACAATTCCATTGTGTCAATCTGCAGTGCACTGTGTTGGGCCTAAACTGAATTTCACTGGTGATAGATTGAGTGATGATAGTCATAGAAAAACGTGTTTGCAAATGTCTCTCCCTCTCTCAGGTGCACATACACTGTGTAAACCCCTGCTTGGTAGTTTGCCAGTGTTTGAAGGTCACAATTAGCTGAACATCCACATACAGTGCAATAAGGCCAATTGAAAATTATATTTTGACTTTACATTGTATATCTTAGCAATGCAACCTAAAGTATATCAGACTAGGCTTGGTAATTTTTTTTAATGAAAGGTTTGTTTCTTTTCCCCGCTGTTACCTTTATTATTGGGATGATTTTTTGTCTTCCACCACGCGGACAGATACAAAATGTTTTTTTTTAATTGCCATTTTATTATTTTTCACCAATATTTCCAGTCTCGATTTCAGAGGGTTCAATTTTTAGAGGAGCTACTTTGCTGTTAACTACTAGTATAAACTCTTATTGGGAGTTTGTATAGTTTTTCAAAGTTACTCTGATAATGTACTTCAGTCTCTAGTTTTTGTTGGACACTTTGCTGGTTTCCATGTGCTCCCATTTGGTTTCTGTGAGCTCATTAATTAATTCTGTCTAATTATGCATGTCCAGATTTAAAGTAATCGGTGCCCTGGTTGATTCCATAGCAAATTTCAGGTACCTCCCACCCCCCAGGTTACAGCAAGGTTCAGTTCCTGTGAACAGTTCGTTAACCAGATGGTTCGCAAGGCCGAAATGCAGTCTTGAACCGAGTCCCCACCTGGCAGAGGTTGCCTGCGGCCTCCAGCAAATGCAACCCGCAGGTCTCCCAAATGCTCGTTTGTATGTTTGGGCTGCAAATAGGTCATGCGTTTGTAATCTGGAGAGGACCTCTGTTTAGAAAATCTGTCCAGAATTCAAATGGTGAGCATGTCCTCAAGGCTCCCAGGCCAATTTGATTCAATTTATGTGAAGATTTAAGTTACCCAAAATTATTGCACTATTTTTCTTAAAGAAAGCTTAAGAATAGGTTTTGCACTTGCCTGAATACCCAATAACTTGGTTGAACCAGGAGAGAAGGCGCAATGCAAACGCCTGATGGAATACAACATTTGAGTGGAGAATCTCAACACGAAGAGGTGATTGGAAGACACTGTTTGTAATGTTCTAGAAGAAAAAAAATAGCAATGCACGTTGCAGTATCCTCTTCAGTTTGGCCAAATGCATTGTTTAAAGAATCAAATATTTGTATCAATTATATTCTTGCATTGACTGTATCTATTCAGCAAGTCATCCTCATTATCAAACATCAGCAATCTGAAATATCTACTTTTCACCTTTCCTCAAATGCAACTCAATGTAAGCACACAAAATGTGTAGGAAGGAACTGCAGATGCTGGTTTAAACCAAAGATAGACACAAAATGCTGGAGAGAAAGAAAGTTGCCAAGACGTCACACATTCCTTCTCTTCAGAGACGCTGCCTGTCCCGCTGAGTTACTCCAGCATTTTGTGTCTATCTTTGATGTAAGCAGACAGCTTTATGTAATCCATAGGATTGTACAGCTCAGAATAAGCCCATATGGTCCCATGCTAGCGATCATGCTCCACATATACCTTTTCCCTGTCTTCCACCTCTATTCATTTAATCCTATCAGCAGGTTTATCCTTTACTTTATCCCCTTGTGTTCATCCAGCTTTTCCTCAAATGCATTTTTGTTCTATGAACCTGGCTAATGATGGAATTAAACACTGAACTCAATGCAGTGATTATATTGACAATTATATTTCAGCCTGCACAAATCCCATAAGGCAAGACAACTATTAGCAAAATAATATTCTCTGCTGTCACTCTCCCGAGGTGAGTTAAGAAATTAAATGATCCAAAGTCTGGTGGAGCAATCCTGCTGTTTCTCAGTTTTTGTTTAACAGGTCTGCTGGACAACTCAAGAGCTGGAAGTTAGGTATCATGCTTACTCATTGTAATGATTCATTTTATATTCTTAACACATCCCAGTTCAAGATTAATTTGAATTCTTCGTTGGGTTTGCTTATGACCAAATTAAATCTACAACTCCTCATTTTGTCCCCCATCATAGCAGTCAAGAAACATTATGATCCCTTTGTAATGTGCCATATATCACATATATGATCCCTTTGTAATGTGCCATATATCACGAATCTCCGATTAAGCTAATGTTATATTGCTTCATTTTCAACCAGATTTAATGGATGCAGAGCGCAAAGATTTGGTCTTACTTACAAAAATTTCTAGCTTTGTTTCTTGACACAAAAGCATTGTTCCATCCTTTACAGCTTTACGGCCCTGGTGAAACAAGAGAGAATTACAACTTGAAAAAAAATAGTATTATAATGAAACGGTCAAAAACAAATCCATGTATGTTAAGTAATTCAGAAACAAGCTTATTTCTAATTTTTTAATTAATCCTTCCAACAGTCCTTTCCATTTCAAGTTACACAAATATATCAGATCTCTCTCAAGGTAATATCTCCCAAACTGTTTGTTAGCCTATCTATTTTGCTCATGTGCTTTATTTTACAGAGCGTGCAGACTTTTAATGTCACAGTAAATGTTTAATTTTTTTAGTAAAGGTAACTTTTGGAAAGCATAAATATTTCAGTATTTGTTTTTTTCCCCTGTTGAATGCATTGGGTGATGTTAATCTACAAAAATTTCTACACAATCTAAAAATAAGCTGTGTTGGCATGAGCTTACAATGGTGAGAAGCACTTACCTCTCTATCTATCAAGATGGTATAATTTTGGGCTTCTTTTTGTGAACAGCCCAATGACCGCTGGAGTGAATAGATTACATGGTCAAAGGAATGCTGCTCATCATTAAACATAACACAGAAATAAGAGTCCGTCTTCTCCCTTGTTGGATACAAAGTTTAAAGGTAAGATGTTTCATCAACACATTTTCTTCAAAGGTTTGTCACATATTTCTAGACAGAATTGGTAGCCATAGTGCAAACCATTTGCTGGCATCTCAATCTAAAACTATGGAATCTCCTTCGACACATCCAAATTTGCAGACCATTATGTTGACTGGCTGTGGCTAATTAAGAATTCAGGTGTTGCCTACTGCATTTTTCATTAATAAATTAAAAAAACAGTCAATATATTCTTATACATATACAGAGGTTTATTCACATGCACCTCTTCCAACATCACCTACTGCATTCGGTGCTCCCAACGTGGTCTCCTTTACATCGGCGACACCAAGCACAGACTAGGCATCCACCGTACTTCACTGAACACACTTGGTCCGCCAAGGCTTGCTGGATCCCCCAGTTGCTAACCATTTTAATCCCCCTTGACATTCCCATACCAGTCATTCTGTCTTGGGCCTCCTCCATTGCCAGAGTGATGCATATGGAGGGCAGCACCCCATATTCTGTTTGGGTAGCTTACAACCCAATGGTGTGCACGTTGAATTTTCCAATTTTAGGTAACTAAAGAACACTCTTCCCCCCCCCCCCCCCACCTCCCCCTCCACTCTTCCCTGTGCCTCATCTGGATTCACACCCATTTCTCCTACTATCATGGTACGGTTTACAACATTCCCGAATGGGGTTGCCTGTAAAATGTTTCAAGAATAACTTTTTAAAAAGGCTTCTGTCACAAAATATAATTTAAAGTAAACTGTTAAGCCATTCACTGGGTGTTTTAAAAGGGTTGGCATTTGTTGTCCATCTCACATTTTCATTGAACAATCAGTTCCCTCTTAAACTGATACAGTGCTTCTGGTGTAGGGAGTGCATGAAAGGGAGTGCAGCTATCTTAACCCAGTCAGATGCTATCAACCTTTTTAGCATTAAAAGTCTACATTTTAAGAAAAGCTGCTAAAGCTACAGCCAAGGGGTTGACGGAGATGGATAAAGTGAATGTCCCATGTGGTATATTGGGTGACAGTTACATTGCCCTGGATAGTGTTGAGCTTCTTCGGCTGTTGCTAGAGCTGCACTCAGCTGGGCTAGTTGGGTGGGGTGGGGTGATTCAATCTCAAGAAATTGCAGAGTTGTGGACATAACCTAGATTGTCACACAAAGCAGCCTGTCTGCCTCTGTCTCCATCTACATACACCATGTTGCTTCAGCAAGGCTGCCAGCATAATCAAGGACCAGTCTTACCCTGGTCACTCCCTCTTCTCCCCTCACTCATCAGACAGAATGTGCAGAAGTTTGAAAACGTATACCTCCAGATTCAGGGACAGTTTCTTCCCATCTGTTATCATCCTCTCAACAGCTATGGTGCGGTCCTGATTTCCCATCTACCTGACTGAAGTCCTTTGAACTATATTTAATCGGATTTTAACGTTCTATCTTTGTACTAAATGTTGTACCCTTTGTCCTTTATCTGTGCACGGCTTAATTATATACATGTACAGTCTTTTCTTTGACTGGTAGTACGCAAACCAAAGCTTTTCACTGTACCCCAGTACATAGAAACATAGAAATTAGGTGCAGGAGTAGGCCATTCGGCCCTTCGAGCCTGCACCGCCATTCAATATGATCATGGCTGATCATCCAACTCAGTATCCCGTACCTGCCTTCTCTCCATACCCTCTGAACTTAATAAGTACACAAGACAATAATAAACTAAACTAAATTACTTATAACTGCACAAATACTTTTCAAAAAATTGAATTAATTGACTAACTTATCTGATGGAATGGCTTTGGGACTATCTAGAGATTCAGGATTCCTGCATAAGCAGGGAAATCCCAAACTTCCACACAAATGGAATTTCACAATTGCTACTTCAGAATCTAGTGCTGTGAAATTTGTTCGGAAATACATCTTTTAAATCAGCAGTAGATTAATTGATTTTAATTGTTTTCTCGTGTCATTTGGCAACAAAAAAAATAATTGGTTAGATCATTGTCCATCTCTCTCTCTCTTCATGGCAGCTTTGATTGATGTGGTTCTGCACTGTAACGCGAAAGCACAGTATGTACTGGACATCAGTACTGGGTACCTTTGAGTTCCCACTCTAAACATTGAGTCCAGGGACACAACTCAGTCATTCTGAGGGCTGGATACCCATGGTCCCTGGCAGACCAGCTTTATGCTGCCATGCTGCTATACATGGGAGAAAGTCAATAATCTGGACAAGGTAAATGATTTATCCTTAAGTAATTTACATAAATTAATTATTTTTCAATGAATTTTGACATATCCATTTTTTGAGAAAAGATCAGATGACATTTAGAAACAGCTCTAAAAACCTTTCTAGGAGCACATATGGTCAAGTGGCCAGTCACCAATGCTCTGATTTGCAGAATGACCTTGGCTGACAAGCTTCAGATTCCATTTATCGACAGGCACAAGACACAGGCCACGTGAAATATGAAAAGAGGCTGTCACACGACACAGTGTCAGGCTCTTTGTACCACATGGACCACGCTGACTGTCAACCTTTATTCTGACTTGGCTTTTGAAAGATGATTAGACCTGAGACAAGAACTTAATAAGTTCTCAAAGTATTTCCTTCAGGAGTTACAATTACTGAACCCTGCGATTTGATGGTAATTCAATGATTGATCATTTTCCAGGAAGCAAAAGTGGGCGGTCAAAAAGAGATCAGACAGCTTTCCGCTCTGGAGAAGATTCAAAACAAGATACAGAACCACCCATGTTGCAGCAGGGTTCTGCTGCTGCAAACCATTTGTAATACAAACAGTTTGCAAATCCAAAATGCAGCTACGATTCGAGTTCCCACCAGGCAGAAGATGCCTGGAGCCCCGAAGCAGCTGGCAAATCCATGCCACTGGTCCCCAAAACACTTAATCATATGTAAGGGCTGCACATAACTCAGGCTTTCAGTCTTTCTATAAGCTTATACTCAGCAAGTCAGGGAGGGATGGGTTGAATAAAGGTAATATCTCTGATAGTGTCAGGTCAGGGTTGCCTCAGTGATATTTTGTTGATTACCGAGTCAGAGATAGCCAGAAAGAAAACTGAACTGAACTGAACTTTACCTTAATAGAGCACTTTAAAAACAACCACTGTTGCAACAAAGTGCTGTACATGACGAATCATAAACATAAAACAAAACAATAAAAACATTAAAAGACAGTAAAAGCAATAAAAAACAATAATAGAAACACTAAAACAAGAGCAAAGTCTCATGCAGGGGCAAAAGCCAAGGAATAGAAAAGGGTTTTAAGACTAGTTTTGAAAATGGACAGTGAAGGGGCCTGTCTAATGTGCAAAGGTAGAGTGTTCCATAATGTCGGTGCAGCAACAGAGAAGGCTCTATCCCCTCTGAGCTTCCGCTTAGACCTCGGTACCTCCAGGAGCAGCTGATCTGCTGACCTGAGGCACCGAGCAGGAGCGTAGGGATGAAGCAGCGCAGAGAGGTAAGGCGGGGCTTACAATGAGACATGAAAAATAGATCAGAACTGTTGCAGAGAATAAAAGGAAAGGAATATATTTTTAAATGGCAGCAGAACAAGTAGCTGAGTGGAGAGAGAAAAACTGAGTTAATATTATAGATAGATAACTTGGAGCAGAACTGGTAAGTTCGATACAAAACAGTGAAATCTGAAATCTATCATTATGATAGATTATCAATACAATAACAATATTGTTATTGGCATTTACATTCCTCCCCCACTTTCACGTGAGTTGCCGAACTCAAGATCAAGTGAGTGGGCACGGCTTGCGAACTATGGAGAGCGCAGTAAAGCAGTATCTGAACAGCAGCGAGCTCAGTTTTCGGTGCGCGTTTACTATGTTGTTTGCCGTTGACTGCGCTCTCGTGTCTCCCTGTCTTCTCCCTTCTTATCGAGCGGGAACAACTCATATTATTTTTATTATAAATTATTATTACACAACCTCTGTTGGATGGACAAAACTCTCAGCAAAGCTCTAGAACCAAGGGTGCCAAAAAATCGGTGGTGTACCTGTATTTAAGAAGGAACTGCAGATGCTGGAAAATCGAAGGTAGACAAAAATGCTGGAGAAACTCAGCAGGTGCAGCAGCATCTATGGAGCGAAGGAAATAGGCAACGTTTTGGGCCGAAACCCTTCTTCAGATTGATGGAGGCTGGGGGGGGGCTGGGGGGGGGGGGTGGGGGGAGGGCCTCCCGGTGGTGTGCCTGTACTTGTTTTCTCACTTTTTCATTTCTAATGAAGGACCATCTGCCTGAAATGTTAACCATTTCCACAGATACTGCCTGACCTGCTGAATATCTCTAGCATTTTTATGTCTTTATTTCCAATTTCCAGCACATGCATGTTTTTTGTTTATTCACAAGGCGATAATATCAGTTGTTCCGTTTGACAATATTTACCAGGTTTCTCTCCGTAGATCAAGTAATTTAATAGTAGTCAGTAAACCAAATTGAAAATATACTGGAAACTTAACTTCCTACATCAGAGAATTAACTAATTCAATGCAATCACATAGGCCGAGTGGTGATAAACGGATCTCTCTCCGGTTAGCAGGCTATGAGTAGCGGGGAAGTGGTAAGGTTGTTTAGGTCCCCACCTATTCATAATCTATAAATGATTTGTCCAAGGGGATCAAATGTCACATTTCTAAATTTTCTTAGGATACTAAATGGGATTGTAGTGAGGAGGATACAACGAGGCATTAAACTAATATTGGAAGAAACAAGAAACTGCAGATGCTGGTTTACAATGTGTCTCAGCGGGTCAGACAGCATCCATGGAGAACATGGATAGACCCTTCTTCAGGCTGATCTGGCTTATTATTGACATGTGTACCAAAGTACTTCGCAAAAAATTGTTTGGAACATAGCCCCTTCGACCGACAATGTCTGAGCAGAATATGATGCCAAGTTCAACTAATCTCTACCTGCATGTGATCCAGATCCCTCAAGTGCCCTCAAATATCCCCCACATATCCATGTGTCTATCTAATAGGCTTTTAAAGACAACACTTGTATGTGCTTCCACGCCCACCCCTGGTATACACATTCTCCCTGTGACCTCCAGATGCTTGGGCTTGTAGGCTAATTAGCCTGTAAAATGCCCCAAGTGGGTATATAGCATTTGTGAAAGTGGGAGAACGTAGAACTGTTGTGAACATGGTTGGCGTAGTTTTGATGGGCCATAAGGAACTGTTTTCATGCTGTACATTTAAATTTAAATTAAAACTAAAACTCTCGTCAAGAATAATGAGAGAAATCATTGAAATTTGTAACATTCTTACAGGATAGACAATGTAAATGCCCCTCCCCCCTCAGTTTAGGAGTTGAGAACCAGGAATTATATTTTCAGAATAAGGAGAAGGCTATTTCTGAGTGGAGGGGAAACCTCTTCATTTAGGGTGATGAATCTTTGAAATCTTCTGCTCCAAACGATTGTCATTGAGTTCATTCAAAGCAGATTAATAGATTTCTGGATATTAAGAGAGCAGAGGGTTTATGGGGGAATAAGAGTAAAATGGAATTGAAGTGGATCATCATGTGATCATGATGAATAGCAGAATAGGCTCAAATGGCTTGATGGCCACTCTTGCTCCCGATTCTCATGTTCTGATATTTTCAATTATTCATCAGCATATTCAGCATAAAATAGACACTTCCCTTTGCATACCTCGGTTGTAGTCCCGGAGGCAGTTCTTTGTCCTCTGCCCAGATCAACATCTCCACAACATACATGAATAGGACAGCGAACAACTCCTGGGCTCGTTCAGCCACACCAACAGGTAACTGGCTTGCAGGATTCTGTAGGAATACAAATCCAGTATTTCAAATGAACATACACAGCAAACAATCGCTATCTTTGTACAAGAATCTCATTGCATTTCATTTTCCAATACAAAGCAGTTTTTGTGGACGAGTTGATTACAGAACCCTTAAACTGTACACAAACAACATTACTGCCATCTCAAATGTTCACACTATGCTTTCGCTTCCTCCAATCAACCTGGGTCTCTCTGCCACCAATGGTATTTTTCCTTTCCCATCCACTTGCATCACATTTATGCCGATACTTTAGTTGATTCAAATTCCAATTTCCTTTCTAACATTTTTGCCCACTTCTCAATGCTCACCAATATTTTAATTCTCTACTAACAAATGTTGCTCCCACTTCCAACTGTTCTGCGGCTTCCTCCATTATCAATCCCACAGGTGCTGTTCCTCCAAAGGAACACATTTGCTCCTGCTCCAATTGCTATGGTGATTTATCTGAATAATCTCTCGAACTTCCACAGCATGAGGTAGAGGGCACACAGACTGCTTGCATCACGGCCTGGATTCAGTAACTGGAACACCCAAGAACGAAGGTGGTGGACATTCCCTGGTCCATCGCGAGTATTGACTTTCTCACAATTAAAGGGATCTACAGGAAGTGTAATGGCAATTTCTTAACTTTCCAATGTCCAACTTTTGATTGCCATTATTACTCGGAGATGTAGAAGAGATATAGCTCATGCACTCGCAGATAGTAAAAACAAATCTTCCAGTCGTTATTTCTTGATTCATTGGTCCTTTATTGAAACAAAGAAGTGATTCATATCAAGTATTTCTTATTCCAATATAAATTGTCATGTTTCGTTCTTACTAATTTGAGGAAGGACATCCTTGAGATTGAGGCAGTGCAGTGTAGGTTCACGAGATTGATCCCTGGGATGGCGGGACTGTCATATGAGGAAAGATTGAAAAGATTATGCTTGTATTCACTGGAGTTTAGAATGATGAGGGGGGATTTTATAGAAGCATATAAAATTATAAAAGGACTGGACAAGCTTGATGCAGGAAAAATGTTCCCAATGTTGGGTGAGTCCAGAACCAGGAGCCACTGTCTTAGAATAACGGGGAGGTCATTTAAGACTGAGGTGAGAAAAAACTTTTTCACCCAGAGAGTTGTGAATTTTTGGAATTCCCTGCCACAGAGGGCAGTGGAGGCCAAGTCACTGGATGGATTTAAGAGAGAGTTAGATAGAGCTCTAGGGGCTAGTGGAGTCAAGGGATATGGGGAGGGCAGGCACGGGTTATTGATAGGGGATGATCAGCCATGATCACAATGAATGGCAGTGCTGGCTCGAAGGGCCGAATGGCCTCCTCCTGCACCTTATTTTCTATGTTTCTATGTTACTAACTGTTTCATCTGTGTCGTGTTGTGTAGTAAAAACTGTTGCCTTTGCCATCCCTCGAGGCTGAACTGACTGCCCACTCTCTGTGGCTACGCTAGCCTCCTCAGATGTAAATACGTCCTTCTACGTATCAAATCCTACCCACTAGCATACAAAAAAGATACAGCTAGAAATATCTAGACATGGCTATAATATACTAACAGTAACTAACTGGGGGTGGAAGATTGCAACCTTCACGTGGTTCGCCCTGTTTCAACGAATGCTATCAACCCGGCGTGCACAATCAAATAAGATCAAATAGCACTCTACCCCCAATACCATGTGCCCTCATTTTGCCCACTAATCTCCTATGTGGGACCTTATCAAATGCTTTCTGAAAGTCCAGGTACACTACATCCACTGACTCTCCCTTGTCCATTTTCCTAGTTACATCCCCAAAAAATTCCAGAAGATTAGTCAAGCATGATTTCCCCTTCGTAAATCCATGCTGACTCGGACCGATCCTGTTACTGCTATCCAAATGTGCGGCTGTTTCATCTTTTATAATTGATGGTGAATCTGTGGAATTCACTGCCATAGACACCTGCGGAGGCCTAGTCATTGGGTATTTTTAAAGTGGAGATTGATAGATTCTTCATTCGTAAGGGTACCAAATGTTACGGGGAGAAGGCAGGAGAATGGGGTTGAGAGGGAAAGATAGATTAGGCATGATCAAATGGCGGAGCAGACTCAATGGGCTGAATAGCCCGGTTCTGCTCCTATCTTATCATCTTATGATCTATGATCTAATCCTGTCATTTTCCATATACATTTAAAACAAGAGGGTAACTAAGGAGTAGGTAGGTTCATACAAGGATAAAATTATTAATGCTTGGAGTCAGAGAATGCAGACAACATACCAAATGAGTAGTTTGAATCGGTTTTACGAAGAAGGACATAGAGGATGGTGACCTCAGTGTGGGGAATACCAACATGTTGGAGCATGTTAAAATCTAGAAGGTGGTAGTGTTGGGTATCGTAAAGGGCATTAAGATGGGTAAGTCCTCTGGGGTTAATGATATCTCAATGGGATATTGGCCAAGCTCGTTGAATTCTCTCTTGCCACAGGCAAGGTCACTGAGGGCTGGAGAGTAGCAAATATCTTTATTTGACAAGGGAAATAGAGATAATCCAGGAAATTTAAGGCCAATGAGCCTCACATCTTTGTACTTAGGGTTTTTTCTACATCACTGATCCTGCTGAAAATCCTTTCTGTGAAGATATAGACGTTCTCAAGTCTATTGATTGCACCCTGCTCTATCTCACCACCACTTTCCCCAGTCCCTTCCATGTTTGAAAACTTTCACACTGCTTCTCCAATCGATAATACAGGGTAGATGCTCCCTCCAAGCAAATATTGGGAAGATCCAAACCATTGCCATTGACATCCATCATCAGCTGTCTCATGCTAATTCTATCTCTCTGGCAACTATCGGAGGCGGAATTGAGGGATAGTTCGTAGCTCTGTAAAGTTGGAGAACTATCCTCTTTTTGCAGGCCACATTTTTAATTACTTTATTCATTTTTCAGGGTGTGAGCACTGCTGGCGATGATGGCACCTATTTGCCCATCACTAACTGCCTAAAAGTGGTGGTGGTGAGTCATCCTCATGAATAGTTACAGATATCAATCTGGGGCAGAGGTGATCAGTACAAGAGGAATGGGTTGCACCTGAACTGGGAACCAGTATCCTAGCAGGAAGGTTTGCTCGTGTTGCACGAGTGGGTTTAAATAAGATTGGCGGTGGGCAGGCGGGATGGGGGGTGTCAGGTCGGGTTCTAATGCCGGACTGACGCAGGTGAAAGTCTGGAAGCCAGCATGGAGAGTGATGGCAACAAAACAGATGTCTGTTGAACGATTGCCTTTGATAGAAACTCACATCATAACACTATCTGCATGAACTCAGAAATGTTTACGTGACATTTCTGCTCTGGGAAACGTTCCAGGAAAATCTGATTCAATTGTTTACAACATGCGTCTCCAAATTATTTCAGATTTGCATTTAACTCTCTTTTCTCTGGAATATTGCCAATTTCTCACAAAAGGGAATTGGAAGGGAATAAACCTAGCGATACATGGACACACCAAATCTGAAACCATACAATTATTAGCCATACTATTATTCCCAACATTATACTCTTCCAACTCACCATCGTTGAATAAGCTTCAATTTACAATGTTATTCTTTTGAGTAGAATTAAATATAAATTAAAAAGTTACCCGACACTACGAACCACATTGTGCCTTTTTATTGTTTATTACAATCTATTCCTTTTCTCTGCCATTTCTTATTACACCCTGAAACAATGATTTTAGTTAGAGGGGTGATGAAAATACCGGTTAGGGGGGTGGGAAGGTTGAGGGAAGAAAGCAACTGAGCTGTTTTCATAGATGCTAGTTTAGTTGGATTATGCAAGATATAAGAAGTGCCATTTAAAAAAACGTAGTTATTTCAATATTCGAGAAGAAGCAACCAGATGGATATATTGGAACACTGATACAGATGGTGGTGGTACCTGGAACTTATTAAGCACTAGAAGTTCACACACCACATACACAGTGAATTTCCCACCGGGTGGTTCCAACCTCAGAAACACTCCTCCCTCTGCAAACACCAACCTAATCTTAGCTTGCAACATAACTCAGCAAAATAATCATCTTTATATTGAAGGATGAGGTAGCAATAAATGTGCATTATGTGACCTGACATTTTGCAAGATGTTGAGATGTTAAGACTTGGTCAGGGGTAGATTTTAAACAGTATCTTACAAGATAGATAGATCTGGGGATGGGCTTCCAGAGTCAAGTCGAAGAGATTGTATAGGTTCAGTGACAATGGAAATGGAAATTCACAATCAGCTAGACAAGTCAAATATAAATATCTGATTTATTTATTCACAAGATGCTGCTGGTGCCAGCATTTAAAGTCAAGTTATAAAACTTTGTTTGAGAATAGCTGCAGTTCATGAGGTGAAATTGGTTCCATAGTGCTGTTAGATTGACAATTCCACGATTTTGATATAATGAAGGAAGTGATAAAGTTCTAAATCTGAACTGTTGTAATTTGGAGTTCAGATATAGTTGGCTTCCCACACTCATTCTGACACTGTTCTTCAAGGTGTAGGTAGCAGATTAAAGGGCCTGTCCCACTGTATGAGCTAATTCAAGAGTTTCCCCTGATTCGAACTCGAATTACGGTAATAGCCGCTCATAGGTACTTGGGGCTCTCGAGGACATTTTTCAACATGTTGGGTGGCCGGTTCTCTCTTTCTTGAAAGTATCCAGAGAACCGGCCTCCACATGTTGAAAATTAACATGTAAATGCCACAAATAATTGGGAAGAAAAATGGTGTTTTGGCTTTTACCATCAGAAAACTCGAGTGCAGAAATTCCTTACAATAATAATTGTTGCTTCAATTATATAGGACCTCGGTGAAACAGAAATTCTATTTAGAATTGAGATCTCTTTCCCAAAGAAAGAATATGCTAGCAACAGAGGGGGGAGTCTCCAAAGTTCATTAAATTAAATCCTGGAAGATATTAAACATACCGTAAACTCTAGAGACCGAGACCGAGGTGGGCTCATTGAAACGGACAAACGGGCTTAATAGGGAAGATTCAGGGGTAATATTTAATGTCTGGAGCAGTGTTTCTCAACCTTTTTACCCTTGCGGAGCCCTTGAAATAATTTTCATGTCTCAGGGAACCCCTACATAAAAATTATTATATATTTTTATTAATCTCCTTCTTTCTCTTTCATAAACTTAAAGTTCATAAGGCAAACATAATATATTTTTCTGATTGGTTTAAGCATTTTCTCAAGTTTATTGACAATGCAAAATAAACTGAAATCAAACTACTTGTTCAAAACTGAAGCAAATAAAGGCAAACAGAAGAATTAACCTAAAATAAGGCAGCCAATATCATCAAAGACCCACACCATCCTGGCCGCACACTCATGTCACCATTGCCATCAGGAAGAAGGTACAGGAGCCTGAAAACTGACATGTCCAGGCTCAGGGACAGCTTCTTCCCTACAGCCATCAGGTTATTAAACACGACAACAAATAAGCTCTGAACTGCAACAGACTATCATTATTAATGCACTATATGTGTTATTTATTGAGTATGTGTGCATGTATATATACACACACTGAACTTTTTTTCTTCTCCCGTTATGTACTATGTTTGCATATTCTGTTGTGCTGCTGCAAATAAGAATTTCATTGTCCTATCTGGGACATATGACAATAAAACCCTCTTGACTTGAAAGAGCTAATCCGATGTTCCTAGTCTGCTCATATCCTTTTCCATTCCAACATTTCAAATTTGATATGTAATAAGTGCATTGTAAATCCTCAGGCCATTCTCCAATCCTTAGCAATAAAACTATTGTCGATTGACAAGGAAGATCTTTCATTCAATGGATATGTTCCATCAGTAACCATCCAGCCTTACGTAGTCACCATCGCCAGAAATGTTACAATTAACAAAGACAAAATACTATTACATAAATCTCTTACCTTGGTGTCCTCAGATGCACCGTGTTCATGCTTAATACAAGTAGGTCCAGTCTTCCAGGCTTCAACATCACCACAGTCACAAAACCCACCTCCATTGGAAGAATTCATCTGAATGCAAAATCATACCATGATTAAATGCTGTGGTAACATCCACTTCAAGAAAACAAATTAGAAAAGTGGCAGGATCTTTCTGACAACATATTTCAATACAAAAAGTTATAATACCAAACAGTTTTCATTAGCTGTGAAGTTAGGAGAGAAAATTTGAATGGAACACCTCCAGCTATTGCTATCTTCATTTATCAGCTCCCAGGACTAGTTCGAGTACATGTACAGCCTAAGTGTGGAGGTTATAAATTCTTAATAATCACAAGATATGCCAATAATCAATGTGAACCTTCAGTGGAAAAGTAGCAATATAAACAATTTGGTACAGTATATCATGTACCAGTTTTAATACTGATAAATCATGCTTTCAGCTAAACCTTTGGTACTGATCAATCATCTGATCAGCTCAACCTGCACAAACTCTGGGCCAGAAACCCTTGTTGCATGTATTTGTTGTGCATGGTTTTACCCAGCACCAGAGACCCGAGCTCGTCCTTTCCTCAGGTGCTGTCTGTGTGAATTTTGCACGTTCTCCCTGTGACCACATGGATTTCCTTCAGGTGCTCCGGTTGCTTCCTACATCCCAACGATGTGTAGGTTTGTAGGTTAATTGGCCTCTTTAAATTGTCCCAAGTGTGCAGGGAATGGATGAGAAAGTGATAACATAGAATTAGTGCGAATAGGTGGTTGATGGTCAGCGTGGACTTGGTGGGCCCCCAAGGGCTTATTTCCATGCTGTATCTTTCAATCGGGTCAATCAATCAAACAATGACAGTAAAGGGATGATAATCCAGAACTTTGCCAAGAGCCAGACTTACAGTTATTCCGGATTTTTGGATATTACTCTTATTAATAGACCAACACACTTTTAATTCACTTATTTTTACATTACTTGTGGGAACTTAAGACATTTTGTGGGAGCGTAAGAAATATTGTGACAAATCCAGGGTGCTCAAAGAAAAGTGCTCATTGAGGTTGAAGGGCAACATAGGAAATAGCTCAGTGTGCCCAATGCAGAACCATGGGATTTCCAAACAATCACTTGGAGTTTGACTAAAACTACAAATGCCATTTTGGCTATCTGACATTGATAGTAATTCCCATAAAAGACTCATTGGTTTTTACATTTTTCAAAAAGAAACACAATCTTCTGTCAGCAGAAAATCGCTCTACCCCACTGCAAAATCGCCAGCCTTGATTCCCAGGACCAAAAGAGAATTTTAGAAGCATATTACCCAATCATATTCTGTATAGAACATACTGATATCTATCCAAAGATCTTCATCTCCATTTCCAACCAGCCCCATTTCCGACCATTAGCTTTTAGATTTCAGTTTGGGCTAAAAGATCAATTATATTTTAGCAGCAAAGAAGGGATTTCTTGCATGGGTCGCATTTATTCCTTCACCAGGAGCTTTATACATCCCCTGGTTTTAACAAAAAATCACATTACTGCTCATGAGATTTTTGCATGTAGCTATCTATTTTGCTTAATGCCCATGAGCATGTAAAAGATGGTTCGAGTCAAAGCATTGTACAGCTCAGAAACACCTTTGGCTCACCACATATATGGTGACCATCAAGTACCCATCTACACTAATTGCACTTACCAAGACTTGTGGGCTATTGACAATTCAAGTGATTGCTAAATACATTTTGTATGTTGAGTGAATCTCTGCCTCCGCCACCCATATGGGCAGTGCATTTCACATTGCAATCTTCTATTTAGGAAAAAACAATTTTCTTCAGATCCCCTCTAATTCTCTTACAGCCTATCTAAAGACTGCTCAGTACTGAAATATTCCATTCCAGACAACATCCTTGGAAATCTTCCTGCACAGCCAGCCCCTAAAACTACAATAATGTACTCCAAAACAGATTTTTCTTTAAACAAATTTACCAAAATAAATATTAATAGTTCACAGAGAGATCAAGATCTCCAGCCTAGCTTGGTCAGCCCATCTGCTACATGGAGGCTCAGTATAACATGCAGTATTTACGTTCCCTAATAATTCTCAGCAACAACAGAGCAGCAGGCATAAAGCCAAATGCATTTGCAACGACTCATATAGATGCCATTATCAGATGCAATCATCAGATATCATCTGAAATCCCAACCTTTACCAACCAGAAGACAAGTGACATAATGTTTACAGGAACATAATCACTAAATTTCCCTCCAATTACACAGCTTCCTCACATACATAGCAACATGAAAAACATAGGTCGATATCCTGAAACATTCAAACTTCACCTGACCTGAACCATTCCAAGTGCAGCAAACTGACAATACAGTACTCTCCATAATGTTTGGGACAAAGACCCATGATTTATTTATTTGCCTCTGTACTCCACAATTTGAGATTTGTAATAGAAAAAAAATCACATGTGGTTAAAGTGCACATTGTCAGATTTTTAATAAAGTCCATTTTTATGCACTTTGGTTTCACCATGTAGAAATTACAGCTGCGTTTATACATAGTTCCCCTATTTCAGGGCACTATAATGTTTGGGACACATGGCTTCACAGGCGTATGTAATTGCTCAGGTGTGTTTAATTGCCTCCTTAATGCAGGTATAAGAGAGCTCTCAGCACCTAGTCTTTCCTCCAGTCTTTCCATCATCTTTGGAAAATGTTATTGCTGTTTATCAACATGAGGACCAAAGTTGTGCCAATGAAAGTCAAAGAAACCATTATGAGACTGAGAAACAAGAATAAAATTGTTAGATACATCAGCAAAACGTCAGGCTTACCAAAATCAACTGTTTGGAACATCATTAAGAAGAAAGAGAGCACTGGTGAGCTTACTAATCACAAAGGGGCCGGTAGGCCAAGGAAGACCTCCACAGCTGATGACAGAAGAATTCTCTCTATAATAAAGAAATAAATCCAAACACCTGTCCGACAGATCAGAAACACTCTTCAGGAGTCAGGTGTGGATTTGTCAATGACCACTGCCTGCAGAAGACTTCATGAACAGAAATACAGAGGCTACACTGCAAGATGCAAACCACTGGTTATCCACAAAAATAGGATGGCCGGGTTACAGTTTGCCAAGAACTACTTAAAAGAGCAACCACAGTTCTGGAGAAAGATCTTGTCGACAGATGAGGCAAAGATTAACTTATATCAAGTGATGGCAAGAGCAAAGCATGGAGGAGAGAAGGAACTGCCCAAGATCCAAAGCATACCACCTCATCTGTGAAACACGGTGGTAGGGATGTTATGACCTGGGCCTGTATGGCTGCTGAAGGTACTGGCTCACTTATTTTCATTGATGATACAACTGCTGATGGCAGTAGCATAATGAATTCTGAAGTGTATAGTCCAGGGGTTCCCAATCTTTTTTGTCCCGTTTACCCCTGGCAACTTTAATAGCACATAACAATGTTATTTCATTTATGAACAACTAATGATGAACAGATACCAATATACCAGAACCAAACAGTCAGTCAGTCAATGAGTAAAAAGATGTACAAATCCATTATCAACAAATTTACCCCCTGGGTAGGCAAAATTTACCCCAGGTTGGGAACCCTTGGCATAGACACATCCTATCTGCTCAAGTTCAAACAAATGCCTCAAAACTCATTGGCCGGTGGTTCATTCTACAGCAAGACAATCAAGTTCAAATTTATTTGTCACATGCACCATAAGGTACAGTGAAATGTAATTTACCATGCAGCGTTACAATTAAAAAAGGACATAATACACAACATAATTCAACACTGATATCCACCACAGCATTCTTCACTGTGGTGGAAGGCAATACAGTTCAGACAGTTCTCCTCCTCCCTTGTTCACCCGTAGTCAGGGCCCTGACCCTCCATAGTCGCCGCTACGGACGGCCCGATGTTCAAGCACTCTGGTCGGGATGGTTGGAGCCCTGGGCCCGACTCCGGTAAAGGCCGCACCAAACCAGCTGTAAGGCCACGAGGAGGGAGGCGAAGAAGCGACAAGGAAGAAAGTCGCATCTCTGTCGAGGTATTTGCCTGAAAACAGTTTCCCCCTATTCCCACCCACCACCCCCCACACAAGACATACAGAGAAACACTAAAACATAATGTTGGACACACTAAAAAAAAAACCCCAAAAAAGTCGAGACAACGAACCTGCTGCAGGTGAGGCAGCTGACTCGCAGCGCCACTGAGAACCAGAGACAATGATCTCAAACATACTGCTAAAGTTTTTCAAAGCTAAACAATGGTCAATTCTTGAGTGGCCAAGTCAATCACCCGATCTGAACCCAATTGTGCATGCCTTTTATATGCTGAAGGGACTAGCCCCCCCAAAAAGCATGCTAATGATGGCTGCAATACAGGCCTGGCAGAGCATCACCAGAAAAGACACCCAGCGACTGGTGATGTCCATGAATCGCAGACTTCAAACAGTCATTGCAGGCAAAGGATATGCAACAAAATACTAAACATGACTACTTTCATTTACATGACATTGCCATGTCCCAAACATTATGGTGCCCTGGAATGAGGGGGGGGGGGGGCTATGTATAAACACAGCTGTAATTTCTACATGATGAAACCAAAATGTATAAAAATCGCCTTTATTAAAATGTGACAATGTGACAATGTGACATTTTTTCCAGGATGTCGTCTGCACACCAAAGCTCGCGTTTGACGCCAAACTTGACCCGTAACGACCCACGGTCAACCCAGGTCTGTACAACTGTAGCGGCTGCCTCCTCCCCGGAGACCGGGGAGACACTTAAACATCTGTAAATCATTGCTTAAATGTTAGTCAGTTAGTTTGGAGGGCTTTTATGTGAAGGGGGGGGGGGGGGAGGGGGGGAAACTTTAATTCTTAGTCCCCTACCTGGTCGGAGAGGCGGGGAGCGGGCAATGCCTTACCGGGTCGCCGTGCAGTAAGCTCCGGAGCGCTGTGGCCGCCGACTCCCAACATTGTTGGGATGCGGGCGTCCGGCCGCGGGCAGCGCCGGTTGTAGCTCCGACCCTGGCAACTCTACCTCTGGCTGCGCGGCGCTCCAAATCCAGCGCGGCCCGCGGCCGGACGCCCGCAGCCCCAGCTCCGCGATGTTGTGTGTCGGCGGCCACAGTGCTCCGGAGCTTACCGCACGGTGACCCGGTAAGGCATTGCCCGCTCCCCGCTGGTATCCCAGCGCTGCGACGCCGCCGACTCTCAACATCGCGGAGCTGGGGCTGCGGGCGTCCGGCCACGGGCGGCGCTGGATTTGGAGCGCCGCGCAGCCAGGGGTAGAGTTGCTCCGGAGCTTACTGCACGGCGACTCGGTAAGGCATTGCCCGCTTCCCGCCTCTCCGACCAGGTAGGGGACTAAGAATTAAAGTTTCCCCCTTCACCCCCCCCCCACCACATAAAATCCCTCCAAACTAACTGACTAACATTTAAGCAATGATTTACAATGATTCCCCGGTCTCCGGAGAGGAGGCAGCCGCTCCAGACTTTTCAAACCGCCCGCGCTACCTACCTAATCTACGCTAAAAATCTTCCATTCCGAAATCCGAAAAATTCCGAAATCCGAGAAGTGTCTGGTCCCAAGGCTTTCGGATAAAAGGTTGTGCACCTGTATTACAAATCGCAAATTGTGGAGTACAGACGCAAATAAATAAATGACTGGTCTTTGTCCCAATTATGGAGGGCACTGTATATAACCAACCTTATCCACAAGACCTAAATCCCTAGAGTTTTTTTTCCCCCCTAATCAAATACTTCCACAAACTGTAAAACTTATAACTGATACATTTTCCACAAACACCTTCCATTCCAGTTTAAACACAGGATAAAACCAAAAAGGCAAGACAAATACCTTATACCGATGATTTCGGTGAACACTATTTTGGAAACAGTCCATGCACAGTACGCAAGTGGGATCGAGTGCACAGTCTCTATAACAGAAAGGATGCATATTGTTAGAATGTCTAACACGTTGATAATTTTTTATTTACTTAGAATATATTTAACACTGTGAGACCTGACAGAAGAATCTAAAATTATGAGAGGCATAGATAGGGCAGAATCTTTTTTCCAGAATGGAAAAATCAAATACGAGAGAGGGCATATCTTTAAGGTGAGAAAGGCAAGGTTTAAAGGAGATGAGCGAGCCAAGTTATTTTATTACAGAGGGTGGTGAGTGCCTGGAACACGCTGCTGGGGGTGATAGTTGAAGCAGATAAAATAGCAGCATTTAAGAAACTTTTAGATGGGCATATGGTTAAGCAGGGAATGAGGGCATATGGATTATGTGCAGGCAGATACGAGTTGGTCTTGAAATCATGTTTGGAACAGGCATTGGGCGCCGACGGGCTTGTTCTTGTGCTGTACTGTTCTATATTCTATTTCTATTTGTGACACATCCTAATCAGTGTGATAGAACCCTGGTATGTGGGAGGATGTTTGGCTCTTGATCGATAGATCAGATAGATCAAGATGTGTCTATAGTCCCATAATCCTGTCCCTTCGCCACAGTTGTTCAACTGCCCAATATTCATTATTTATCCAACTTCACTTTGGAAGTTACTCCTGAAATTGCTTCTGTGCGCCTTTCAGATCACATTATCATCATATGGAAAGTTTCTAATCTCCTCTGCAATTTCTTTTGTCAATTGCCTTAATTTGATGAAGTACAATGGAAGTGTAGTCACTCTCGTGGTTTGGGAACTATGCAAGTGAATTTGCTTGATTAGTTTCCATCTGTTTTTGTACTTTACTCAATCACTAAATTGACCTTGTTTTTGGGATTAGGACAAATCTGATTATGAACATATTGAATTAATAGCTTTCCTGCACTCATCCAAAATACATTTTTGTGGTGTGGATATGAATGATTAACCATGGACGTGGCCTTTCTCACGACCTGTACTTCAAAACCAAGTAGACTATGCTGTCAGAAATTTATTTACAGATTTCTTGTACTCAAGTGCGGCATTCCCTTGAATCTTTTTATTATTCATTTTTGAGATGCAGTCGCTACAGAAGCCTGGATTTATTGCCCCTGAAAGGTGATGGGAGCTGCACTTTTGAACCAACCTGTGGAAGTATTGAGCAGGGAGCTCCAATTTTTATAAATAAAACGTTTAATAGTCAGTCATATATAATTGAAGACTAATACAAAACAGCACAAGAGGAGCAAAATGCTGTGCTCAATGTACATCTCACCGACAGGAATACGTGGTCTCTCCTCCTTTGAAAACCCGGCCACATAGCTGTGATGTCGTGTTGTTTTGTTCCAGCTTTGCAAAACCAACTTCGGGGGATTCTCCAAATAGAAACCATTCCAAGGTTTGGAACAATATGTGATAGGCCTGCTCCTCTTCAGGTACCTTGGCGTCTGAGCCTGAACAACGTACTGAAGGGACATATTCCATAAAGTGTTGATATATTCCCGAATACAAATCAACTCCTTCCTGCCAATTCTGCAAGACAAAATAAAATTGTCAGTTGCAATCAAAGCTTCCCACTGTTACCTTTTGGACCAAATGTGCAGTCTGAATGAATGTCATTCCAGATCATCAAAACTCATTTGCTGAAAATGCTTTTGCAAAATTAACCTAAAAAAAATTCCATAAAATTGCCATAAAGAACCAGTTCAACGTACACAAATGTATACTTAATTTTTATCATTGCCTACTTTTCCTTTCATGATGACTCCGTCTGTGCTTGTATTTGTCATGTTTTACCCTAGTACATTAGAGCTTGCACCTCCGCAGCCCACAATTCAAACCAAATGGGAACAGGGAAACACCACCACCTTCAACTCTCCCATCGTTTTACCTGGTCTGATCCTTCATTACGTATAAAAGTTGAGTACTCACGTTGCAGCTGTATAAAACTTTGGTTTGGCCACAATTACAATTATTGTGTTGCCACACTATGGGAAGGATGTGGCGGCTTTGGAGAGGGCAGAGAAGAGGTTCACCAGGACGTAGCCTGGATTAGAAATATTAGCTATATTATAAAAAAGAGGTTGGACAAACTCGGATTGTTTTCCCCAGAGCACTGGAGGCTGTGGGACGACCTGCTAGAAATAATAAAATGATTCGAGGCAATAACAGGGTGGATAGTCAGAACCTTTTTCCACTTCAAAATAATGTTATTTTTAAATAAAGGGTCTACGGCAAAGAACCCTTTTCTTCTAATCAGGACACATCTCCCATGACGCATATTTTAAGGTTATGAGTACAAATCTTCACATCCTTTCTCTGATTTATGTCCACATAATCTCCAACAGATTATTTCATAAATCAAAAATGAACAATCAAAGCAAAGAAATGTCAGGCTTTCTCCATTATCAATACTTCTATTTTTCCATTAATACGTCAGTGTAATACTAAACGCTAGAGCATGCAAAAGTAGATTAAATGTATTTGCAGTCACTGCTGGTATTTTGTAACAACCTGTTCTATAAGTAGCATTTACAAAACATTTCAATTATTAGACTATTTCACCATGTGGCATTTTGGATCAGGGACAGAGTGAGAATTAGTGACAAGTATATTTTGAATTCTTATAGAAATCTCTCCAAAAAGTTTCAAATTTTACTGTACTTTGATTAAGACATCCTGTTTTGTACACAGAGTACATATAACTTGTTTGCAGAAAATATAGTACTCAGAATACCCTGATTTTCGTTATAGTGAAGCAGTTATAGTGAGGCGGCAAAGAGCAACATGGCTTTCTTCAACACACTTCCTGTCAATAAAGAATGGAAACAAGCAGAGGGGCTTTAAAGGTAAAAATACGTTGGTGAGGTGCCTCACAGGAAGTAAATCGACAAAGTTCAAATGCAAGGAGCTGTGAATAACATACAGGCAGCTTGAGAATTTATTACAAAACAGAAAGCAAAGAGCGGGAATAAGCGCTGTTTCTCAGGAAGGTTGTGACTAGTGGGGTACTGCAGGAATCACTGTTTGTGTCCCGACATTTGATCTACATTAGATCTGTCAACAATTTAACTGAGGAGACCAAATGTAATATCCCAAGTTTGTTGATGGTACTAAACTAGGTAGGACTTGAGCAAGAAGGATGAAATGCAGTTTCAAATGGTTATGGACAAGCTGAGTAAATTGACAAGCACATAACAGATGCAATATAAATTTGGAAAAAAGTTTTTTTATTTCTTTGATGCATAAGAGAGAAAAACAATCCATTTTAAATGGCAATTAAGATTTGATAATATTGATCAATGGGACACAAGAGTCCCTGCACACGAATACCTGAAAGCTAACAAGTGTAGCAAGGTAATAGAAAGACAATTGATCAGCTGGCTTTTATTACACGTAAATTTGAGTACAAGAATAAATATGTCTTACTAGCCTTTGAGTCTAAATCTGTGCCGGTAAATTACCAGAGATTATTCTGAGGGATAAGATATATATGCACTTATATGGACATGGGCTGATTAGGAGCATGGTTTTGTACGTGTGAGGTCATGTCTCACGAAACGGAGTTTTTTTTGAAGAAGTGACCAAAAAGTTTGATGACAGAGCTGTAGACGTATATATGGATTTCATCAAGGCATTTGACAAGGTTGCACATGGTAGGCTGCTCTGAAAGGTTAGAGTCCATGGAATACAAGGAGAGATAAGTCTTCTCCACTTATCACCTCTAGCTTTGGTTACTGTCTCCACCTTTCTCTCCCCCAATCTGATTCATCTGCTAACTCCTCCGACCAAGATCCACCTATCGATTGCCAGCTCTTGCCCCATCCCTCTTTCTACCAGCTACATCCCTTTAACTCCATCAGACTGAAGGGTCCCAATCCCTTACGTCGTCTGTCCATTTCTCTCCACAAATGTTGCCCGACCTGCTGTTTTCTTCTGCACGGACTCGGTGGGCGGAAGGGCCTGTTTCCATGCTGTATCTGAGCGAAGCTAATATATTATGACACAAATAGAGAAAGGTCATCTTGGACATGACCTTGTGCAATATGCAAGGCTAATTACTTATTTCATGGTAAAGGATCTTCTGCAGAAAAGTGAAAAAGGTTTTGTGAGCGGTTAAGTGTCGAATAGGTCAGGAGGACACATTATTGACAACAATGCTGAATACAAGATTCAACTGTTTTGTGAGTCAGTGTCAATTAGCTGAAGATTATTGAAAGATTAGACCACAATGCATCATACCTTTAAAAATATCCAAAAATTCTCAACAGATGAAATAAAAACTCCATGAAATAAGTGATCGTCTTAATTTAGGATGATCAGAATGGGTGAAATGGGGTTAGTGTTAACTGTCTTTCTCCATGGAGCCTGTTTGACCTGTTGAGTATTTCATATTTTTCCTTCAAGTTTCCTGTTAGCTTTTTTCCCCTCATTTTTCAGATTAAAAATGATAGAAACCAGCTTGCAATATCCCAGGAAGTGAAAGGATTGTGAGTGTTTCATTGTTATGTTCCAAAGTTCACCGATGAACTTAAAATGCACAAGAAATAAAAATACAAGAGGCTTTATATAAAAGAATATCAGTAGTAAAGATAAGTGCAAATTTCAGAGAAAATGACAGAAAAATGATAATGGGAAATGAGGAAATTACAATTAAACAAATAACGGAAGTCTTAATAAATGTACCAGATACTGTTTAGAAGCAAGGGCCCAATATATGTCAGTGAGAAATTTATTGGAGAAACTAAGGGGCCTGTCCCTCTTGGCGATTATTTAGGCGACTGCCGGCGTCATATCAGGGTTTGCAACGCTTGAAAAAACAATTAGCGTCAATACATCATCACACCGCGTAACGCCCCATCACGCCGCAACTTTTTCGGTGACCTGATATGTCAGTCAATTATGCCAGCAGTCGCCAAAAAAAAAATTGCCAAGTGGGACAGGCCCTTAAAGCTTCTAAATACTAGTAAAATCTGGGCCAGTTAACCTGCCAGTTCACTGTGAGGTAGGCACAAAGAATTTGCAAGGAGATATGAATAGATTTAGTAAGTAGACATGAAGTTGCCAGACAGAATGTAATGTGGCAAAATGTGACTACTTGTTCCATTCTACTCCAAACCTTTATTTAAAGTTCAAGTTCACATTTCAAGTCACATTTATTGTCACATGCACCAATTAAGGTATAGTGAAATTTGAGTTACCATGCAGCCATACAATCAAAAAGAACACAATAAACAATAGAATTTAACATAAACATCCACCACAGTGGAATCACCATTCTTCACTGTAATGGAAGGCAATAACATTCAGTTAATCTTCCTCCATTTGTTCACCCGTGGTCGGGGGTTTGAACCCTCCGCAGTCGCCACTATGGATGGCCGAATGTACAAGCCCCCTCTTCGGGATGAACGAAACTCCAACGTCGGAACACACACTCCCAGAGTTCCCGAATCGACCACTTTCTTACCGGAGACCACGGCTTCACGATGTTATAGGCCACAGGCCGGTGGTCGGAGCATTTCTTCTGAAGATCCCCAGCAAGGGATCGCCCCGCTCCGCGATGGTAAAATACTCCCCGCGCCTGCTGCTGAAGCTCTGGGTCGGCTCCGAGAAAGGCTGCACCAATACAGTTGTTAGGCCACGAGGAGGGCGAAGATGCAACAAGGAGAAAAGTCGCATCTCTGTAGAGGTAAGGAACTGAAAACGGTTTTCCCCTATTCCCCCCCACCACCCCCCATACTAAAACATACGTTTAAACATTCTAAAAAACAAAAAAAGTCGAAAGGACGAACACGCTGCTGGCAAGGCTACCGCTCATGGCGCCACCCGATTAAATGGCAAGAAAGTAGCAAATACTGCTGTAAAGTCACATGTTGATTTTTCTAGATACAGGAAGTAAACATAAGAAGAATTCAGCATTCATTTAGGAAGCCATTTGCTCTGTTGAACTTTATTGAAAAGAAACTGGTATATAAAAGTAAGAATATTTTGCTGAAACCCCGCATGCAATACTGCGAGAATCTCTGAGGAACTTAGGGAAATATATATTTGCCTCGGAATCGGTAACATCCAATCAATCCAGGGGGCTGATCTTGGAAGAGAGAATGATGAAAGTATCCTGTAATCACTGGAGAAGTTTGACTGAATACAATGCCCTCCATAATGTTTGGGACAAAGACCAATCATTTATTTATTTGCCTCTGTACTCCACAATTTGAGATTTGTAATAGAATAAATCACGTGGTTAAAGTGCACATTGTCAGATTTTAATAAAGACCATTTTTATACATTTTAGTTTTACCATGTAGCAATTACAGCAGTGTTTATACATAGTCCCCCCATTTCAGGGCACCATAATGTTTGGGACACAGCAATGTCATGTAAATGAAAGCAGTCATGTTTAGTATTCTGTTGCATATCCTTTGCATACAATGACTGCTTGAAGACTGTGATTCATGGACATCACTAGTTGCTGGGTGTCTTCTTTGGTGATGCTCTGCCAGGCCTGTATTGCCGCCATCTTTAGCTTATGCTTGTTTTGGGGGCTAGTACCCTTCAGTTTTCTTCTCAGCATATAAAAGGTATGCTCAATTGGGTTCAGATCAGGTGATTGACTTGGCCACTCAAGAATTGACAATTTTTTTGCTTTGAAAAACTCCTTTATTACTTTAGCAGTATGTTTGGGATTATTGTCTTGCTGTAGAATGAACCGCTAGCCAGTGAGTCATTTGAGGCGTTTGTTTGAACTTGAGCAAGTAGGATGTGTCTATACACTTCAAAATTAATTATGCTGCTACCATCAGCAGTTGTATCATCAATGACGATAAGCGAGTCAGTTCCTTCAGCATTCATACATGCCCAGGCCATAATACCCCCATCACCATGTTTCACAAATGAGGTGGTATGCTTTGGATCTTGAGCAGTTCTTTCTCTCCTCCATACTTTGCTCTTGCCTTCACTCTGATATAGGTTAATCTTAGTCTCATCTGTCCACAAGGCCTTTCTCCAGAACTGTGGTTGCTCTTTCAAGTACTTGTGGGCAAACTGTAACCTGGCCATCCTATTTTGCGGTTAACCAATGGTATGCATTTTGCAGTGTAGCCTCTGTATTTCTGTTCATGAAGTCTTCTGCGCACAGTGGTCATTGACAAATCCACACCTGGCTTCTGAAGAGTGTTTCTAATATGTCGGACCCTATCTAGTTTAAACCATTTAGTGTAATTGTGCTTTTGTCCAAGTATGATTTAATGGAGTTTTCCATTTTGCCCCATGAGTAAATTGGAATTTACTTTCAAGGATATTGCTTTTATGGGATTTTATAACCTCTTCAGGATATTATGCTTTTGAAAAGGGGTCTTTTGTCAGGAATATCATACGCTGTGTGTTAAATAAAATTGTTGACAGCACCTTGAATGTAGAACAAGTTAGTAAGTTAATTTTCCCTCCATAGGATATGTGAAAATGGTGTTTTCTTTGACTGATAATTAATTTCCAAAATAAATAGATAATTGGTTATGCTGGAAATAAGGAAGTAAAGGTGACATAGTTTCAGCAACAATAAATATACCATAAATTATTACTCATTCTAATTATGCACGACCATGATAGCACAAAAATACATTGAACAACCATAGTAGTGGTTCAGTACTGAGGTAGGTTTGTGCAGGGAAGTTCAAGGTTACAGTTTGCCAAGAAGTACTTAAAAGAGCAACCACAGTTCTGGAAAAAGGTCTTGTGGACAGATGAGATGAAGATTAACGTACCAGTATATCAGAGTTATGGCAAGAGCAAAGTATGGAGGAGAAAAGGAATTGCCCAAGATCCAAAGCATACCACCTCATCTGTGAAACACGGCGGTGGGGGTGTTATGTCCTGGGCATGTATGGCTGCTGAAGGTACAGGCTCACTTATCCTCATTGATGATACAATTGCTGTTGGAAGTAGCATAATGAATTCTGAAGTGAAAAGACACATCCTATCTGCTCAAGTTCAAATAAATGCCTCAAAACTCATTGGCCAACAGTTCATTCTACAGCAAGACAGTGATCCCAAACATACTGGTAAAGCAACAAAGGAGTTTTTCAAAGCTAAAAAATGGTCAATTCTTGAGTGGCCAAGTCAATCACCCGATCTGAACCCAATTGAGCATGCCTTTTATATGCTGAAGAGAAAACTGAAGGGGACTAGCCCCCAAAACAAGCATAAGCGAAATATGGCCTGGCAGAACATCACCAGAGAACACACCGAGCAACTGGTGATGTCCATGAATCGCAGACTTCAAGCAGTCATTGCATGCAAAGGATATGCAACAAAATACTAAACATGACTACTTTGTAAATACATGACATTGGTGTGTCCCAAACATTATGGTGCCCTGAAATGGGGCGACTAAGTATAAACACTGCTGTCATTTCTACATGGTGAAACCAAAATGCATAAAAATGGTCTTTATTAAAATCTGACAATGTGCACTTCAACCAAGTGATTTTTTCTATTACAAATATCAAATTGTGGAGTACAGAGGCAAATAAATAAATGATGGGTCTTTGTCCAAAACATTATGAAGGGCACTGTAGATGTTCAAAGACTCAACAGTGGATCTGAACGAATACGTCACGGTTGTACCGACTTCATCGGGAAATGTATGGAATAGTGTATTCTCAGGTATTCATGTCTGTCAATACAGGGTCATATAAAAACTTCAGGAACAATCTTGAGAAGTCCATCGAGAAAGCAAAGAGGTACTTTCAGTCTGAAATGGAAGCAAACGGATGTTGGGTACCTGTGGTAGGGCTCGCCATGCCTTTATTTCCTATAGGGAGAAACCAAGTAGCTCAAATGAGGGTAAAGCATCACTCCCAGACGGGGTCAATGCTTTCTATGGTCTCTTCGAAAGGGAGTTCAATGCACCTTCTCAAGCCACCAGTCTCTAAGAACACTGTGGTCTCAGTCACTGACGTAAATGTCAGAAGATCCTTCACGAGGGTGAACTATCAGAAAGCAACCAACCCTGAGGGTTTGCCTGACCACGTTTTCACAACGTGCACAGACTAACTGGCTGCAACCTCTTCAATCTCTCCCTCGAGGTCCCCATATGCTTTAAAACAACATCCATAATACCCGTGCCCAAGAAGCACAAGGCAATTTGACTCCATGACTACTGACCGACAGCAATCACGACTGCTGTGATGAAGCGCTTTTGAGAGAACGGTTATGAAGCATATCAACTCCCACCTTAGTCAGGACCTGGACCCACTATAATTCACCTACCATGTCAGCAGATCGTCAGCAGATGCAATCTCGCTGGCTCTCCAATTGGACAACAACAACTTGCTGTCATCCTCTCTAGACCCTTCATCAAACTCGGGGAACATGGTCTCCGCTCATCCCTATGCAGGTGGATCCTTGACATCCACATCGGCAGAGCAATCAGTACCAATTGGCAACAGGCTTCCTCCTCGTCTAACATCAGCACAGGAACACCGCAAGTCTAGTGCTCAGTCCCTTGCTCTACTCTCCGTCTACCCATCATTATGGAGACAGACATAGCTACAACTTCTTTTTTTTTAAAATAAGCTGATGATACCATCATTGTTGGATGAATAATGGGTCAAGTTGAGTCAGAGTACAGGAGGCAGATTGATAAACTGATGGAATTGTGCCAGAACAACAATCTTGCCCACAACGTTAGCAAGACCAAGGAACTTTAGAAAGGGAAAGCCGAGCAGCCATAAACTTACCGTCAGAGGGGATGGTGATGGAGAACATCAAAAGCTTCAAATTCCTTGGTGTTCATATCTAAAAAAATCTGTCCTAGGACCAGCACATTGATGCAATAACAAGAAGTTCATCAAAGCTTGTGTTCCTTTGAAGATTGAGATTTGCTGAATACTCCGCCGAACCTTTACATCATGGCCTCGTTTGGGGACTTGTATGTCCAAAATGAAGGAGGCTGCATAAAGTAGTGGACATTGCTGGGTCCATCAAAGGTATTGACCTCCCCACCACTGAAAGGATCTACATGGAAACCTACTTTAAAAAGGCATCTGGAATCAAAGATACATTTCCTTTGCCATGCTCTCATCTCACTGCTACCATTGAGGTGGTGGTACAGGAGCCTGAAAACAGTGACCTTTAGGTTCAAGGACAGGTTCTTCCCACCAACCAATTGTATCTTGAATCACACTTCACAAACCTATCTCCAACCCTACCTCAGCAACGATTTACATACTTCTGTTTGCATTATTATGGCCCGGTTACCAAGTATGACTGAACTTTAATTTATTATATTATTGATTTTTGAATATTTATAGGTATATTATTTTATCAGTAGGCCTGCAAATAATTGCTCCGTTCCCTTTCCATTATACTTAAAAACTCTTGACTTGATATTCATCATTGACAGTAGTCAGAAGGGCTGAGGTGGAAGAACGTGGATTCAAATTCCTCTTCCATGTCACCTCAGGGACACTCAGATCATCTCCCACTCATCTCAGTCCTGCCAAGTCCAAGCAAACCTCTTCCCACCATCAAGTGCCCTCTCAGCAGGATTCTCAGATTATATCCCCCCCCCCCCACCTTCCCACAACAGAGATAACTAAAACTAGAGGGCATAGATTCAAGAAAAGGCCTAAGAGATCCAGAGATCAGAGATTTTTATTTCCATCCACACGATGACTGTGTGCTGCCTGAGGAGGGTCAGGACAGATAGATAGAGAGAGGTAGATGGAGAGAGTGATAGTTGAAATAGGTAGAGAGATAGAGAGATAGATAGATAAATAGATAGATAAAGACTCTCACAACATCATAAGTATCTAGGTCAGCACTTGCCACGGCAGTGAAGGCTGCAGACAGTGCTGGTAAACAGGAAAGTACAGAGGGGTCAATGATAGAAATGGTGGAGTGTTGTTTGACTCCAGGGAACTCCCCCTTTCTTCAGCACCCTGGACCCTAATTCTCTTTGTCTCCAGCTAATAGATCACAACTCTTGATTCCCGGAGCTCGACCCTCCCAGTTAAAACCCAGCTTCCCACACCCCCTGCCCCTAGTATCCTCTCCCCCCTGCGCTTCCAATCCCACGACCCGGCGCCGTATACCCCATCTCCCAGCACCACTACTTCCCATCCTCTACTCCACCCTCACCTCGTCTTCCCATATTTCTCTACCCACACTACGCTCCAACCCCCCAGCTCCCAGCGCATATTTGGTACCCTGTGCCACCCGAGCTGATACCCCAACTCGCACTTCCTTCTGCAGCCCCCAACCCCCACCATTCTTCCTCCCTGCCCCGGCTGGTTTCCCAGTCCAGACCCGTTGCCGACGGCGCTATAACCGGCAGCCGATTCCTGCCACCACTCGCCCAGCCCAGAACAACCGTGCTCGCTCGCTCACCCTGACCACTTGCTCGGGCTCCGGCCATCTCCCGATGACCAGCTCTCGGCCGGCACTCGGTTCCTTCCTATCCTCCTCCGCCATCTTCACCCACCCGGACTGAGCAAACTCAATCCCTGCTGCGCAAGGCCCGGCCCGGCCCACCTCGCCGCCGCTTCACCACCCTTTTCCGGCTGAGGCTGTCGACACTTTACGGCAGCTGCCCAGAATGGGGGAAGCATGGTCCTGGTCCGCACGCCTATCGCCACCTGTCGACAGACAGCCAAACGTTGACAGCTGTGCTACAATAATGGAAGATAGACAAAAAGTTAAAGTTCAAGTTCAAGTGAGTTTATTGTCATGTGTCCCTGTATAGGACAATGAAATTCTTGCTTTGCTTCAGCACACAGAAAATAGTAGGCATTTACTACAAAATAGATAAGTGTGTCCATATGCCATGATATAAATATATACACACATGAATAAATAAACTGATAAAGTGCAAATAACAAAAAATGGTTATTAATAATCAGAGTTTTGTCTGAGCCAGGAGTAACAAAAATCTGGAGTAACTCAGCGGGACTGGCAGTATCTCTGGAGAGAAGGAATAGATGACGTTTCTTCATACTGAGAGTCAGGGGAGAGGGAGTCTAGAGATATGTAAGGGTAAGGTGTGAAAACGGCATCAAAGCAGCCGCTAGTCAATGAAATTTACAATGGTCCTTTGTCAAGTCAAGTCTATTTGTCACATACACATACGAGATGTGCAGGGAAATGAAAAGTGGCATTGCTCGCGGACTTTGTGCAAAAAGACAAACAAACAAACAACCAAACAAACTACAAACAGAATGTAACAGAATCACATATTCTTTTTCATATTAAATATTGTGGGCGGAAGGAAAAAGGAAAAAAAAACAGCGATTTAAAAAAAAATGGATGAGGGGAAGGTGGACGAGGCATACAAACAGTAAAAATTAATCAGAAGGACAGTGAAACTAGTCAGAGAACTAGGGTGGGGGATGGAGAGGGTAAGCAAGGGTTACTTGAAGTTCGAGAAATCAAAAATCATGACACTGGGTTGTAAGCTCCCAAGCAAAATATGCGGTGCTTTTCCTCTAATTTGCGTTGGGTCTCACACTGACAGTGGATGAGGTCCAGGACATAAAGGTCAGTGTGGGAATGGGAGTGGTTAGTTAAGGTGTTCAGCAACCAGGCGATCGCGTAGGCCTAGGTGGACTGAGTGGAGGTGTTCAGCTAAACGATCACCGAGCCTGGGCTTGGTCTCGCAGATATGAGTCTACACATAGAACAGCGGATATAGGAGATAAGGTTGGAGGAGGTGCAAGTGAATAATCGTGCTATAATAATCGTCGAGCTGAGCTAACTGTGAACAGAAAATCAATAAACCTGTACGTGCTGAAAATATGAAATATACACCGAAAATATATTTTCGGCATAGCTCCTGTGGAGAAATGGAGTTTGCAGATGATACAAAAGTGAGTGGTATTGCAGATAGTGAAGATGGTTGTCAAAAATTGCAGCAGGATCTTGATCGGTTGTCCAGGTGATCGGAGGAATGATTGATGGAATTTAATCATCCGGAAGTTGTGGCTCGCCTGCAGTCCGTTTGTTTTTTCTTTTTTTTTGTTTTCTCGTCCCGTTGTCACAGTTTGTTTCAGTTTATTTTAGTTGTGTATGTGTGGGGGGGGGGTGGGAGAAACTTGTTTTAGTCTCTTACTTCGGGGGGATGCGACCTTTTCTTGTCGTATCCCCCGTCTCCGTCTGCGCTGAGGCCTAATGGCGGAGCTGGCGGAGCTGGCGGAGCTGGCGGCCTCCAACTGGGACCGACCTCGAGGCTCCGGAGGCAGAGCCAGCCAGGACTTACCAACACGAGGCTGGCCGACTTCGGGGCTGTGCCGGCGTTGCGGCGGCGGCGACCCGATTTCGGGGTTGAGGTGGCGTTGTGGTGGCGGCGACCCGACTTTGGGGCTGTGGCGACGCGACGTCGGAGCCTCAGCCACGGGCCCAGTGGACTTGGCCGCAGGCCCAGTGGACGACATCGTCGGGAGCTCGCAGGTCACAGGTTGGTGGAAGCCCGGATCGCCTCAACGCAGAGGGAGAACAAGGAGGAAAGAGACAAGGACTTTAAGACTTTTGCCTTCCATCACAGTGAGGAGGGCCTGGTGGACTCTGTTTATTGTGTGTTTTGTTCTTTTGTTCTTTTTTTCTATGTTATGACTGCAAGGCATGAAATTTCATTGACAATAAAGGATACTTAATACGATAATACAGAGAAACGTGAGTTGTTGCATTTTGGGAAGTCTAACTTGGGCTGGACCTACACAGTGAATGGTAAATCTCTGGAACTCTCTGCCACAGAAGGTAGTTGAGGCCAGTTCATTGGCTATATTTAAGAGGGAGTTAGATGTGGCCCTTGTGGCTAAAGGGATCAGGGGGTATGGAGAGAATGCAGGTACAGGATACTGAGTTGGATGATCAGCCATGATCATATTGAATGGCGGTGCATTCTCGAAGAGCTGAATGGCCTACTCCTGCACCTATTTTCTATGTTTCTATGAATGATAAGGCTCTGGGAAGTGTTGGCACATTGGCCTTCAATCAGAGTATTGAGTATAAAAGTTGGGAGGTCACATTGCAGTTTTATAAGATGTTGGTGAGGTCACATTTAGTGTATTGTTTAGTTCTGGGCACCATGTTATTGGAAAGATGTTAAGTTGGAAAGGGTGCAGAGAATATTTACAAGGATCTTGCCAGGACTCAGGTCTGAGCTATTGGGGGAGGTTGAGCAGGATGGAGCACATGAGGATGAGGGGTGATCTTATAGAGGTGTGTAAATCATGAAAGGAATAGATCGGGTGGGCGCACAGAACCTCTTGACCAGTGGGGAAAATCGACAACTAGAGGGCATAGAATTATGGTGAAGGTGGAAAGAGTTTATAGGAATCTGAGGGATAACTTTTTCACGCAAAGGGTGATGGGTGCATGGAACGAGCTGCCGGAGGATGTAGTTGAAGCAGGGTCAATCGCACTGTTTAACAAGCAATTAGACAGGTACATGGATAGGATAGGTTTAGAGGAATTTGGGCCAAACACAGGTAAGTGGGACTCGCGTAGATGGGTCATGTTGGCCGATATGGGCAAGTTAGGCCGAAGGGCCTGTTTCCACACTGAATGAATTAATAATTTTTTTTAAATTATGACTATAACTCTCTGTACTCTGATTCCTTCAGCAAATTGTTTGTTGCTATGGATTCCTGCATCTGTAGTCTCTTATGTCTGCATATCCAACTAAATTTGGAAACCTGCACCAAGATTTCAAAGCAAGATGCCAAGAGATGATGTTGATCCAGTTTCTAATTGACCAATATGGAGTAGAACCTCTATTTCTCGGAAAGATTAAGAAAGGAAGGTTGTCAGGCTACAGCAGGATATAGACCAGCTAGAGAGTTCTAACAGGCAGATGGGTAAGAGAACAAAAATCCTTTTTAGTTTAGTTTAGTTTAATGTCACATGGCACAGTAAAAATATTTTTTGTTGTTGCATGCTATCCAGTCAGCAGAAAGACTATATATGACTACAATCAAGCCATCCACAGTGTACAGATACAGGATGAAGGGAATGACATTTAGTGCAAGATAAATTCGATTGAAGATAGTCCGATGGTCTCCAATGAAGTAGACGGTAGCGCATTCTCTAGTTGGTGGTAGAATGGCTCAGTTGCCTGATAACAGTTGGGAAGAAACTGTCCGTGGATCTGGAGGTATGCGTTTTTAAACTTCTGTACCTTTTGTCTGATGGGTGAGGGGACTAGAGGGATTGTCCAGGGTGAGACTCATCCTTCATTATGTTGGTGGCCATGCCGAGGCAGCGTGAAGTGTAGATGGAATCAATGGAAGGGAGGTTGGTTTGTGTTATAGTCTGGACTACACCCAAAATTTTCTGCAACTTCTTGCCGGTTTTGGATGGAGTTATTCCCAAACTATGCTGTGATGTATCCCAATATAATTTTTTCTATGACACATCTGTAGAAGTTGGTGAGATTAGTTGGGGCCATGCCAAACACCCTACGCCTTCTAAGGAAGTAGAGGCATTGGTCTGCTTTCTTGGCCATTGCTTCGTTATTACTGGTGATATTTACTCCCAGGAATTTGAAGCTTTCAGCCATCTCTACTTCGGCGGTGTCAATGCAAACCAGGGTATGTGTACTGCTTCGCCTGCTGAAGTTGATGACAATCTCCTTTTGTTTTGTTGACGTTGAGGGAAATGTGATTGTCTTCGCAGCAGGCTATGTAGTTCTCAATCTCCTTCCTGTACTCCGTCTCATGATCATTGTAAATTGTGTTGGATTTGTATTTAGCTACACAGTTGAGGGTGTATAAGCTGAGATGGGGGCTGAAAAAGCATCCGTGTGAGGCATCAGTGTTGAGGATTATCGTAGAGGATTGTGAGGATTTTCCTATTGTGGGAGTGGTGTGTAAAACAAGAAAGCATAGGCTTACAGTGAGTGGTGGCAGTTTAGAGTGGGTTTTCCTTACTCTGTGGTTAATCTCTGGAATGTACTGCCAGAGGCGGTGAAGACAAATATAAGGCACTTGAATAGAAACATAGAAAATAGGTGCAGGAGTAGGCCATTTGGTCCTTCAGCCAGCACCTCTTCCTCCAAATACAAGGCGTAGCTATAGGCACGCACATGGGCCCCAGCTATGCCTGCCTCTTTGTCGGTTACGTCGAACAATCCTTGTTCGAGACATACCAGGGCCCCATCCCCAACCTCTACCTCCGCTACATCGACGATTGCTTTGGTGCTACCTCCTGCACCCACACACAACTAACTGACTTCATCCGCTTCACCACTAACTTCCATCCAGCACTCAAATACACCTAGACCATTTCCGACACTTCCCTACCATTTCTTGACCTCACTATCTTCATCGCAGGTGATAACCTTCTGACCGACATCCACTACAAACCCACTGACTCCCATGGCTATCTAGACTACTCTTCTTCCCATCCTGCTTCCTGTAAGCACTCCATCCCCTACTCCCAATTCCTCCGTCTACGCCGCACCTTCTCCCAGGATGAGGTGTTCCACACCAGGGCATCGGAAATGTCCTCATTCTTCAGGGAACGGGGGATCCCCTCCCCTACCATAGATGAGGCTCTCACCAGGGTCTCTTCCATACCCCGCAACACTGCTCTCTCTCCCCATCCTCCCCCTAGTCCTCACATTTCACCCCATTAGCCGTCACATACAAGATAGTCCTCCGTCATTTTCGCCACCTCCAACGTGACCCCACCACACGCCACATTTTCCCATCTCACCCCCCCCCCCGTCTACTTTCCGCAAAGCCCCCTCCCTCCGTAACTCCTTGGTCAATTCTTCCCTTCCCTCCCGCACCACCCCCTCCCTGGGCACTTTCCCTTGCAACCGCAAGAGGTGCTACACCTGTCACTTTACCTCCCCCCTCGACTCCATTCATGGACCCAAGCAGTCGTTCCAGGTGCGACAGAGGTTCACCAGCATCTCCTCCAACCTCATCTATTGCATCCGCTGCTCTAGATGTCAGCTGATCTACATCGGTGAGACCAAGCGTAGGCTTGGCGATCGTTTCGCCGAACACCTCTGTTCGGTCCGCTTTAACCAACTTGATCTCCCGGTGGCTCAGCACTTTAACTCCCCCTCCCATTCCGAATCCGACCTCTCTGTCCGGGGCCTCCTCCATGGCCAGAGTGAGCACCACCGGAAATTGGAGGAACAGCACCTCATATTCCGCTTGGGCAGTCTGCACCCTAGTGGCATAAACATTGAATTCACCAATTTCCGGTAGCCCTTGCTGTCTCCTCCCCTTCTCAGCTCAACCTCAGCCTCCTCCTCTTCCTTTTTGCTTTCTTCTCCCCATTCCCCATTCGCCCCCCCCCCCCTCCCACCCTACATCAGTCTGAAGAAGGGTTTCGGCCCGAAACGTTGCCTATTTCCTTCGCTCCTTAGATGCTGCTGCACCCGCTGAGTTTCTCCAACACTTTTGTCTACCTTCGATTTTTCAGCATCTGCAGTTCCTTCTTAAACAACACTGGCACCTCATGGCTGATCATCTAAATCAGTACCCTGTTCCTGCGTTCTTCCCATATCCTTTGATTCCTTTGACCCAAGGGCTAAATCTAACCCTCTCTTGAAAACATCCAGTGAATTAGCCTCCACTGCCTTCTGTGGCAGAGAATTCCAGATTCACAACTCTCAGGGTAAAAAGATTTTCCTCATCACAGTTCTAAATGGCCTACCCCTTATTCATAAACTGTGGTCCCTGGTTCTGGACTCCCCCAACATCCGGTAAATTTTCCTGCATCTAGTCTGTCCAACCCTTGAAGAATTTTATATCTATTCTATGACTAATACTCTCATCTTGTTCTTCCGGTTTGCGTTTTTTTTAATTTGCGCTAAAACGGTACCCTATATAGCTAGGATTTTCCCGCCACCTTACCGTTCTCCTCTGCTCCAAGCGCACCAAGTTTTGTTCCGATCAGTGGAATATAACAAAAGTTATGAAGGTTTAAAAAATCGCGAGATCAGCAGATTGGTCTTCTCACCTGTCAGTCACCATGAAGGTAACGCCCCTTCTGGCACCCGCTGTCAATCACCGGGGCGAGGACAATAAAACCCCGGAGGCAAGGCTGAGTCTGCAAGCCGTGCTGAGTGAGCCCGCAAGAGTGGAGTCGGGGAAGCCGCTGAGTGGAGTTGGGGAAGCCGCTGAGTGGAGCCGGGAGGTACTGTGTGGTGCTGTGGCCAGTGCCCACTGAGTGGAGTCCCTCCCCCCCCACCCCCTTCCCCCCTTCCTGCCCACACACACACCCTCCCCCAACACACCCCCTTTACCCCCCACCCACACCACCCAACCCCCACACCACCCCTCCCCCCCACACCACCTCCTCCCCCCCACACCACCCTCTAACCCCCACACCACCCTCTACCCCCCCACACCACCCCCTCTCCCCCCCCACCACCCCCTCTCCCCCCAGCCCTCCCCCTCACCCTCACACCACCCCTCCCCCGCACCCCCCTCCCCCACATCCTGTCCAATCCTCTAAGAATTGTGTATGTTTCTATAAAATCTTCTCATCCTTCTAAATTCCAGCAAAAACAAGCCCAATAGACCCATTCTATCATTAAATGTCAGTCCCGCCATCCCAGGAATTAACCTGGTGAACCTACGCTGCACTCCCTCAATAGCAATAATGTCCTTCCTCAAATTAGGAGACCAAAATTGCACACAATGCTCCAGGTGCGGTCTCACCAGGGCCCTGTGCAACTGCAGTAGGACCTCCTTGCTCCTAAATTCAAATCCTCTCGCAATGAAGGCCAACTTGGCTTTCTTCACTGCCTGCATGCTTACTTTCAGTGACTGATGTACAAGCACACCCAGGTCTGGTTGCACCTCCCCTTTTTCTAATCTGACATCATTCAGATAATAATCTGCCTTCTTGTTCTTTCCACCAAAGTGGATAACCTCACATTTAGCCACATTATACTGCATCTGCCAGGCATATGCTCACTCACAAAACCTATCCAAGTCACCCTGCAGCCTCATAGCATCCTACTTGCAGCTCACGCTGCCACTCAGCTTTATGTCATCCGCAAACTTGGAGATGTTCCATTTAATTTCCTTGTCTAAAGTTAATCTATATAATTAAAAGTCTTATCTTGACCACTTTCTGTCTGCGCTGTATATTGATTTTATACCCTGTATAGCTGTGATTTTTGGCCATCTTACTCACGGTCCTCTTCCGCTGAGCCAGCCCCGAGGATTTTTCCCATCGATGAAAAGTAAAAAAGTTATGTTTAAAAAACCTTGAGATCAGCTGATTGGTCCTCTCGCCTGTCAATCACCGCGATGAAGGTAACGCCCCTTCTGAGGGGGGCAGGACTATAAAACCCCGGATGCCTGGACGTGAGTCAGTCGCTCTGCAAGATTGCGAGGGAGAGGTCACGACTGTCATTCTAAGCTGTGAATCGACTGAACTGTGAGTCTACAATGTACTTGCAATAAATGATTTGTTAGCCCGTAATGACAATGCCATGAGTTGTTTGGCCTGTTGCCCTGCCTGTGCTAGAAACTGCAATGCTTTATTAGGCCCGACTGTGTTTGGAAGGAATAAATGCTTTAATAGGTCAGACTGTGTTTGGAAGGAATAAATGTTTTATTAGGTCCGACTGTGTTTGGAAGGAACAAATGCTTTATTAGGTCCACCTGTGTTTGGAAGGAATGAATGCTTTATTAGGTCCGACTGTGTTTAGTCCAAAAGTCCCGCTCATTTTGTGACTTCCGCTTAGTGGACAGGTCGCGCTGTTGAGTAATTTCCGGTGAGTGCAGAGGTCGCGCTGATTGCGGTAGTGCCGCTGACTGCGGAAGCCCCACATTGGAGAGGCCGCGCTCAGCCGTGTGAGTAGATTCAAGAAAGTTTACTGTCATATATATGGTGTGTGAATCTGTGTGTCAGTGTGTGTGTGTGTGTGCGAGTGAGTGTATGAGTGTGTGTGTGTGTGTGAGAGGTGGAGAGTGTGTGTGTGTGTGTGTATATTGGAATTGGTGGAGAGGTGGAATATTGCGTTGGGGGAACCAGCCCTCCCGTGTGAAGCTGGGACCCAACGGGTCCCACTTAGTCAAGTATACATTGCAAATGTTAAAGAAAGAACTGCAGATGCTGGAAAATCGAAGGTACACAAAAATTCTGGAGAAACTCAGCGGGTGCAGCAGCATCTATGGAGCGAAGGAGATACATTGTAAATAACTGGGGTTCCAGCACTGAGCCCACTAGTCACAGATATAGACTCAGAGAGAAATGCAGCATGGAAACAGGCCCCTCAGCCCTCTGTGTTCACATCATCAACTACCTATTTGTATGATATCTACCAATCCCATTCCACCTGTATTCAAAAAATTCCACTCAGATTCAACATAACCGGAGCAACTTGCAGTGACAAATTTACCAACAAAATCCACTCATATACAAACCTCAAGGTCAGAATGACCCCAGGTTTCTGGTGCTGTGAGGCAGTGGGTCAACTCTCTGCATAATTGTCATAACCATGGCATAGAAGACTGTAGATGTAATGTGGACAAACAAAATTAAAACGTGGGCGTATTAAATTAAACAGGAGTAATATATAGGAACAATAATTAGCATGGATGTGATAGGCTGGAGAGCCATTTCTGTGCCCAAAGAGTTCAAAGATTTTTCATGTGTGGGTGTTACTGCTGATGGTGCTGGCTTTGGCGCAGCAGATGGCATCCTGAACTCTGAATGAAAAGATTGAGTGTTTCAATTGATCTCAGGGCATAAACACCAGCTGGAAGCTTGTGTGAATATCTAGACAGGTGCAGTGATGGAGGTTCTTCTTTCAGATGAGAACTGGAAACACACGTCCATCATCGATGAATTCTGTATTCTCTATATTTAAACAAAAGCAGAGAAGTTCTCTCAGTTTCAGCCCCACAATCAACATTACTAATACAGACTATCTTGCCATCATCACTGTACCCAATTATTCAAGTATACTAAGTGTTTAAGAAGGAACTGCAGATGCTGGAAAATCGAAGGTAGACAAAAGTGCTGGAGAAACTCAGCGGGTGCAGCAGCATCTATGGAGCGAAGGAAATAGGCAACGTTCCTTATTCAGACTGATGTAGGGAGGGGAGGGGGGCGGGGAGAAGAAAGGAAAAATATATACTATATGCTGTACTTACTAACTGAACCACAAGAGATCTCATCTTGCCGTTTTATGCCCTTTTGAGATTGTATGATATGTGAACCAATCCAATTAAAGATCAGTGAGGCTGTAAAATTTCACATACCAATTGACTTCAAAATACAAGAAGTTTGAAAAATGTTATTTTCATTGCAGAAAATTTGTTCCTGAAAACAATGCTTTGATTCACTGAGAGTAGAACATATAATTTATTTGTTGTATTTTTCCACTTGTCTGGTACCATGATATTCTGGAATAAAATTAATAAAATAGACTGTTGACAACATCTTTATAAAATAAGTTCTGTCTTGTTTACAAAATAAAAGACAATGTGCAAAAGTCAGCGGGTTAGGCAATCTCTTGAGGACATAGACCGGTGACATGGATTGCCAATACTTTGGATTGTGGACAGTGCTTTGTTCAAGAACTTGATAACAGACTTGGATAAGCCACAGTTGCTGCCGACTTCATAAGGAAATGTGTGGAGGACGAGCTAACAGTTTTCTATGCTCGCCTCAAAAGGGAGAACAAGCACCGACAGTTCCCCACACCTCAGTCTCTGATGCCAACATCAGAAGATCTTTCATGAGAATGGACCATCAGAAAGCGGGCCTGATGATGTACATGACCACGTTCTCAAAACCAGCATCAATTAATTGGCCAGAGATTTTTGCTGATATCTTCAACTTCGAACTAATACTATCAGATTATTAAATGTTCAAGAGATAGCTCCCTCTAAGCCACTTAGGAGACATGGGGTTAGGAGAATGTTGTTTTAAGCATGTGAGCTCTCCACGAGACTTTCAGAGTTTTTCGAAAGATAAATCTTCATAACACAGTCTTTTGATTAATAGTTTCTTTACTGTTGAAGAAAAACAACAACCTTCTTCTTTGGGTCGTACACCTTAATCAGGCCCGGATGGAGTACAGGGAAGGGTACTAAAGGACTGTGCTGTACAGCTGGCGGAGGTATTCACGAGAATCTTCAATCTATCTCTATCTCTGGCAACGGTCCCCAAGTGCCTGAAAACAGCCACCATAGTGCCGGTGCCGAAAAAGTCCAAAGTCACCAACCTGAACGACTACCGCCCGGTTGTCCTAACTCCAATCCCAATGAAGTGCTTCGAAAGGCTGGTCCTCTCCCATATCAAATCCAGCATCCCTACCTCACTGGACTCTCATCAATTTGCATACAGGGCAAATAGATCAACAGAGGATGCCATCTCTCTGGCTCTTCACACTCTCCTGACTCACCTGGACAGACAGGGCACGTACGTGAGGATGCTCTTCGTTGACTATAGCTCTGCATTCAATACGGTCACCCCCACCAAGCTCACCACCAAACTCCACCAGCTAGGCCTCAGCTCGCCGATATGCGATTGGATCCTGAACTCTCTTTTTTATTTATTTATTTATTTATTTATTAGAAGTAGACATATTATAAAATGTAGTTACATATTATAGTAAAAAAAAAAACTTTTCATATACATCAGTCATACATTATTAAAATTTTCCATTATCAATTACTTCTGCTTCTAGTATTTTTATTTTTTATAGAAAGCGAGAAAAAGAGAGGGTAGAAAGTTACAAATAAAAAAGAAAGAAAAAAAAAAAAAAAAAAAAAAAAAAACACAACAGAAAAACAAGAGAGGTGGAATGGGTTACCTGTAATACATCAATGGAGATAGGTTCCTGAACTTTCTGACGGAGCGACCGCAAGCAGTGAGACTGGGCCCGCACCTGTCCTCCACTATCACCCTGAGCACCGGCACACCACAGGGCTGTGTACTAAGCCCCATGCTCTATTCCCTCTTCACTCACGACTGTGTTCCTGCATTCGACACCAACACCATCGTGAAGTTTGCAGACGACACAACAGTGATTGGGCTGATCACCAACGGTGATGAAACAAAATACAGGGCGGAGGTGCAGAACCTGGCGGACTGGTGCACACGTAACTTGTCACTAAACACCTCCAAGACCAAGGAGCTGATAATTGACTTCAAGAGGTCCCATAATGGAGAATACGCCCCAATCTCCATTTACGGGGAAAGTGTGGAGAGAGTGTCCAGCTTTAAGTTTCTGGGCACTCACATTTCAGAGGACCTCACATGGTCCACCAACACCGCTGCGCTGGTCAAGAAGGCACAGCAACGACTGTTCTTTCTGAGGACATTAAAAAAGACTGGTCTGCCCCAACAGTTGCTGACAACGTTCTACCGCTGCACCACAGAGAGCATATTGACGTATGGCATCTCTGTGTGGTATCTCAGCTGCACGGAGGCGGAGGGGAGAGCTCTTCAGCACGTCGTCCACAGAGCGCAGAGGATCATTGGGACAGAGCTACCAGCCTTGGACGGCATCTACCACACACGGTGCCTCAGGAAGGCCGTCAGCATCCATACTCATCACACCCCTGTAACGGACTGTTCGAACTACTTCCCTCCGGCAAACGTTACAAGGCCTTCTACGCCCGAACCTCCAGACTCAGAAACAGCTTTATTCCAAGAGCTATAGCGGCTCTGAACCGGCCCTGCTGAGTGCCCCCCACCCCCCCTGGACTGTCTCCCTCGGATGGTCACGACGCACAGCTTATTTATTTATTTTACTTTTCTTTTCCATCGGTTGGAGCTGCATACTAAATCTCGTTGCACTGACGTGCAATGACAATAAAAGATATTATTATTATTATTATTATCTTTGCAAACTCCAGCATATCGCTTTTAAACATTAGAAAACTCCTCATGTCTACAATGACTACTGGCCAGTGGCAATCACACCATTGTGGTGAAGTGTTTTGAGAAAACACAAATCGTTCTCGCTGGCACGCCATTCTGCAACTTTGCTCTTAACGTTAGCAAAACCAAGGAGCTGACTGTTGATTTCAGAAAGGGAAAGCTGTGGATCCACAGACCTGTCTTTATTGATGGGATGGTGGTGAAGAGATTCAACAGCGAAATTCTTGGACATGAGCATCTCTGAAGATCAGCTTTGGGCCCAGCACATTGATGCAATCATAAAGAAGTCTCATCAATGCCTCTACTTCGGCAGAATTTCTAGGAGATTCAGCATGTCACCGAATACTCAATCAAATCTATATAGGTTAGTGGTGGAGGGCATAGTGACTGGTTGCATCACGGCCTGTTTCGGTAAGTCGAATGCCTAAGAGCGATGGAGACTGCAGAAATTGGTGGACATTACCCCTTCAATCACAGTTATTTACCAGTGAAAGGATCTACAGGAAAGCTACCTCAAAAAGGCAGCTAATTTTATTAAAGACAACACCACCGTGGCCGTGCTCTTTTCTCCCTGCTACCATTGGGCAGGTACAAGAGCCTAAGAATGTCTAGGTTCAAGAACAGCTTTTCCCCCATCAACCATCATAGAGTTATACAGCATGAAAACAGGCCCTTTGGCCCAACTTGCCCACACCGACCAAGATGCTCCAACTACAGTAGTCTCACCCGCCCATGCTTGGCCCATAACCCTCTGAACTTATCTTATCCATGTACCTGTCCAAATGTCTCATAAATGGTATAGTACCTGCCTCAACAACCTCCTCCAGCAGCTTGTTCCATACACCCACCACCCTTTGTGTAAAAAAAAAGTTACCACTCAAGTTCCTTTTAAATCTTAACCCCCTCACCTTAAACCAATGTCCTCTTGTTCTCGATTCCCCTACTCAGGGCAAAGGATGTGCATTTACCTGATCTATTCCTCCCATGGTCTTGTACTCCTCTGTTGGATCACCCCTCATCCTCCTGCGCTCCAAGGAACAATCCTAGCCTGCTCAACCTCTCCCAGTAGCTCATGAAAAAGGTTAACTTCTAATAAAACAAACAGGTTCGCTTCTTAATAAACAGACAACTCATAAAGCGGTTTGGTAGACCAGTTCAAAACGTTACTAATTATCGGCCGATGGAAGTGGCAAGGAACCCTAGCCAAGGAAGCAACACAGAACCTTGGCTGTCCTCTCTCCACTTTCCTGAACACAGAATTACATGGTATTATATACTGTTGTTGTTCAAGAAGGAACTGCAGATGCTGGAAAATCGAAGGTACACAAAAATGCTGGAGAAACTCAGCGGGTGCAGCAGCATCTATGGAGCGAAGGAAATAGGTGACGTTTCGGGCCGAAACCCTTCTTCAGACTGATGGTATTATATACTGTTCTTTTGTCACCTAAGCACATTCCAAAGACATTATGGTCAGAGGTACAGAGAATACACATTACTACAGGTAATGTAGTAATGTGTCATTGTAGTGGTGGAGGTAATGTAGTCAGGATGCGTCTGAGTTTGTCTCGTCAATCATCAGTTGCATCAAAGGCATCTTGTCATGTGGTACAAGGTACCTACATATCAAAGGCATCGGACATTGGTACAAGGTACTTGCATATCAAAGTCATCAGTCACTGCATACCTCAAAGGCATCGGACATTGTCTCAATACCCCTTACTGGGATTAATCTGGGCTTCCTCTCTCGTCCAATGGTAGACACATTCAGGCACGGAAATCGCTATCAAAATATGGAGGGGACCGGGGGACACAATTTCTTGGCGGCCGCGCGCGCACACTCACACACACATGCGAGGCTTCGGAGGCTCAATCCAGCGCTAAATGCAGCTCAACACTGCCTGTCTCACCGGGTTAACCTACAGCCCTACCTGGACTGACGGGACACCAGCGCTGCTTCTCCGCGCAGGCTGTAAACCTGGGCCATATTTTGCGCGTCCAGGCAGGGCTGTAGGTTAACCTGGCGGGACAGCAGAGTTGAGCTGGGTTTTGTGCTGCTTCACTGCACTGGCTGTGGGCCTGGGGGCACCGCGCCCGTCTGACTCCCGACGTCTCTGGCCACCCCCGGGCGGGGCACTCGGGTGGGGACGGGACAGCGCCGGAGAGCCGGGATCGATCCTGGCTGTGGATGAGGCACAGGTCTGTGCCACCCCCATTGCCTGCTGACCGACCTCCCTCTTGTCCAATCGGCGCCCTCGATCAGCAGTCCCACCCCCAGTCTCGCGGAAAGCGGAGATTTCACCGGGTTTTAAAATCCGAATTACAAAAAATGGGGAGGGACTGTCCCCCCCACCTCTCAAAGGAGGGGGGGGACGTGTCCCACCTGTTCCCCGCCCCCCCGGGATTTCCGTCCCTGTCACATTTCATCGGTCATTATTTCAATACACAGCAATCTTGGAGAATCTTGTCTTTCTGTATCAATCTAGCCCAGAAATCCATTTAATATATTTCTTATATTATTATCATTTAGCCTTATCACTCAGGCCCTCGTGTCATGGCAACATCCTCTTAAATCTTCTCTGCTCCCTTTCCAGCTTAACAACATCTTTCCTATAACATAGTGACCAAAACTGAACACAATACTCTAAATATCACCGCACCAATATCTTATACAACTGAATCATTACCTACAATAATATAAATTTATTGTCATTTATTGTCATTTGAGCCCCAGTGAGACTCAAACGAAATTTTGTTTCCACAGCCATACAAACAAAGACAATGTCCTACAGACATACACACAATTAAGTTCACACAAACATCCATCACAGTGAACCCACTGTGATGGAAGGCAAAAGTCTTTTCTCTCCCCTGCTCTCCATGTCTCTCCCGATGTCCAAGCCCCAGGCGGGTGATGATAAGTCCCACGGCCATTTTAGGCCGTGCGGGGCGATTTACGGCCCCGCTCCCGGTCTGAAAGTACAAGGTCGGAGCCCCAGCGTGCGATGGTGAGTCCCACGGCCATGAAGCCGTGCCGGGTGATGTACTTCCCCGCTCCAGGTCGTTCCAACCCCGCGACACGGGCTGGAGAAGTCGCGTTGCGGGAGCTCTGGGAAGCGGTCTCTCTCTCTCCCCCCGGACCCGCGAGCTCCCGATGTCTCAGTCCACCGGACCTGCGGCTGCGTTGCTGGAGCCTCCGAGCCCCAGGAGTCGAGTCGCAGCAGCGAGTCACCGCCGCTCCCCATGCTCCGAGGCCGGCCAGCCCCACGATGGTGAGTAGTCCGCAGCTCCACAGCTCCGCAGTCTCCCGAGCCCCCGGGTCGTTCAGGCTGGAGGCCGCTCCACGGTGCTAGGCCCCAACGACAACGGAGACCCGACAGGGAAAAGGTCGGGTCTCCCGTACAGGGAAGAGATTTTAAACGGTTTCCCCCTCCCCCCCCCCACATATACACATTTAAAACCAAGCTTAAAAAAACACAAACACTACATTTAACTAGACAAAAATAAAAAAAAGACAGACAGGCTGTAGGAGCCGCTGCAACGAGTCGCGCCGCCACCAGGAAACTGTCAAATTCTATATTTAATGTTCTGATTTAATGCTCGAAAGCCTTATTGATTACCCTATTTATCTTATGCCACTCAAGAATTAAAAAAACTCAAAAGTGCTGGAATAATGCTGGAGAGGGTCAGGCCAAAGATCTTTAGGTCAGGCTTCTCTGGAGAAAAAGATGACGTTTCGCGTCGGGGTCCTTCTTCAGACGTAACCTATCCATGTTGCTCCGGAGTTGCCGACCCACTGAGTTGCTCCAGCATTTTGTGCCTTTTTGTGTAAACCAGCAATTGCAGTTCCTCGTGTCTAATCGTTTACTTTAAACGTTTACTTTTGCAGCAAGTCCAAGCATTAGGATTGAATGAAGGTACAGTTCCTGATTTAGTTTAAGAGACTAGCAGGTTGTAGGAGGATTCCTCTCCACCTCAACCCAAAGCCACCCATCCGTCAGACCCCCGCCGCTGCCCAGCCCGGACATCTCAGGCCCCTCGTTATTGAGCAGACCACCAGGTGCTTCTCGGCAAAGGCTGGGTTGCTGAAAGGAGAAGGTCAACGCCGCATAGGCCGCAGGATGAGCGGCCGCCGGTGCTTGCAACGACAGCACTCACTAGAGGGCGGGCTGTAGGCGGCCGGATGCGGGGCGGTCAGGTGTCAGCGGCGTTGCCGAGGTTGCCGCACTCGGGCTCCGATGCCGCGCTGGTTACAAGGATGCTCCAACTGTTCAGCGTGCTGATCGCCGCCGGCCTCTTCCTGGCCTGCCTCACGGCTTACGTGCTGGATAACTACACGGTGCAGCAACGGAGTTACGGCGGTGCCGGCGGGCACCCGCGGGGAGCGCAGCCTCCCTACCCGGGCGGGAGCATGGACAACGTCTTCTGGTTCCTGCAGGTAGCGCGACCCCCAACCGTGCCCGCGGCCCCCAACCGTGCCCGCAGCGCGCGCTCCGTCCGCGCGACCCCCAACCGTCTCCGTGCCTCCGGCTGTCAACAGAGGTCTCCGGGTCGATTGCGCAACATTAGTGTAACGGACTAGCCCTTCCAGCTTGTGAGCCGTCATTAAAACGGAGCCCCTGTCCTTTAAAACACACCGCCTCATCCATCCACTGCACGTCCAGCGTTTTCACTTCCATTGCTGGACCAATGCAATTAATAAATTGGGGTGAATTCTCTTTTTTTTTTGTGTCGTATTGTGTTTCTTGAAAAAGGGAATACGCTGCTGCATCGATACACAGTAAAACAGTACACAGTTTCAACACGATTTCACCAATAAATGTTGGGACATCCCAACAGATGTAGATGAAAATATGACGAAAGTAAAATTATTCTTCACTATTTAAAAAAACTCTATCAATTTATCATAATCATTGCACTTATTTAGTTTGTTTGTTTGTATATTTTCCTGTGCCTAATCGTGAAGTATTTTGCTTGCTGCTTCTGTGTTTCTGAGCGACGTGGAAGAATAGCTCAGGGCAAGTTCACATGGCCGATGAACCCTGGGCATTAAATCGGAACCGAATTACACATTCTGAGCATCGGGATATTTTGTGACAATAGTTAGTGTTCTGTTGTATTTTGAATCAAGTGGTGGAAAAAAGTCAGGCTTTGAGAATGTAATATTTAACATTTTATTTTAAAGGCATTGTTATATTTGCTCTTTTCGTAAGAAATGTTTTTACTTCTCAGGTGTCTGACATCCACATCAGTAGGTTTGTAGATCCCCAAAGAGCCCCTGACTTTCAGAAGTTTTGCACAGAGACCATTGATGTTATTAAGCCAGAAATCGTTTTTGTCACAGGTAGGTCATGATACTCAATATAAAAATAGTTTAGTCATCAGTCAGCCTGTAGTTCATCAAATATTAAAAAACTGAATGTTCAATCCAATGTGATCAGTGGAACAGATTATTTATCATATTCTGTTGATTGTAATCTATATTATTGCTGATTTTGAGATTTTTTCATAACGCGGAGGGTATTTTTCTTTTTTTTTAATGTAGTTCATTTGACAAAATTATTATTCATGGGCAAACATCTTTGAGCAATGTTTAAATCAAAATATTGGAGATCCTCTTTCTCCCTTAAAAATAAAGCTCCATAATTTTCCAACTAATTTCCAACAGTTTAGTTGTTCAGTAACAGCCTTTTCCCAACTTGGATCTTAAATAGAATGGTGCAGATGCATCCTCCATGGTTTTGGATTGCATTGTGATTGTAAGTTTAAATTGTGTTCCATATAAAGTGTCTTTCTGCATAAATGGTTCTCAACAGAACTACAAGAAAAACAAAAGTGCATTAGGGGCATTGTAAATTCACCTGGTTGTGGAGTTGACATTAATCCTGACTTTGGATCATTGAGGTTTGAAGCGAATGACTTAAGCAACTTGCTCAGCTTCTCATTTTATCCCTCCCTTTTTTCTATTCTTAAGAAGCTTGTCAAATTATTTCTTTGTTACAATACAGCATTGACTTTAAAGGTCTCCTATGGAAACATTTGTCTTTGGGTAAAAAATTACACCTCGTTTCACATATTTATATTTTCAATTACTTAAAATGTTGCTTCTTGGTGATAGATTTATTTGTCATAGATGAACACATTGGCTAGATTAAGTTTTATAGATGGGAAGAAAAATCATAAAACCAATGAGCATTCCTTTTAAATTCCATAAGAACATGATTAAGTCACTCAACTCAAACCTGTTTTACCATTCAAAAAGATTAAAGTGAATCTACATCTCAACTCTAATTACCAGCATTTGTCAATATGCCTGTAGCGAACAAAAATCGAGTAATTATCTCATTCTTGAAAATGTTAATTGGTGGCCAGCATTCACAAATATTAGGGGAAGAGAGTCCTCGATTTCTGTTACTATTTGTGTCAATGACACATATGTGTCAAGGCCGCCACAGTGACACAGCTCCCGTCTCACAGACCCGGGTTCGATCCAGATCTTGGGTGCTGTCTGTGTGGAGTTTGCATGTTCTCCCTGTGACTGCTTGGGTTTCCTCTGGGTACTCTAGTTTCCTCCCACTTCCCAGTAGTTATGTGGTTTGTAAGTTAATTGATTTCTGTAAATTGCCTCCAATGGGTAGGCAGTGGATGGTAAGTGAGATAAGTGAGTCTGAAGAAGGGTCTCGACCCGAATCGTCGCCTATTCCTTCACTCCATAGATGCTGCATCACCCGCTGATTTTCTCCAGCTTTGTCTACCAACGGGATCCCACCACTGGCCACATCTTCCCATCTCCTCCCCTGTCGGCTTTCCCAGAGACCGCTCCCTTCTTAACTCCCTGGTCAATTTGTCCCTTCCCACCCAAACCACCCCCTCTCCAGGCACTTTCCCTTGCAACTGCAGGAAATGCTACACTTGTCACTTTACCTCCCCCCCCCTTGACTCCATTCAAGGACCCAAGCAGTCTTTCCAGGTGCGGCAGAGGTTCACCTGCACCTCCTACAACCTCAGCTATTGCATCCGCTGCTCTAGGTGTCAGCTGCTCTACATCGGTGAGACCAAGCGTAGGCTTGGCGATCGCTTTGCCCAAGACCGCCGCTCGGTTCGCAATAACCAACCTGATCTTCCGGTGGCTCAGCACTTCAACTCCCCATTCCGAATCCGACCTTTCTGTCCTGGGCCTCCTCCATGGCCAGAGTGAGGCCCACCGTAAATTTGAGAAGCATCACCTCATATTTTGCTTGGGCAGTTTACACCCCAGCGGATTGACTTCTCCAATTTCAGGTAGTTTCTGCTTTCTCCTCCACTTCCCAGCTCTCCCTCAGCCCATTGTTTCCGCATCTTCCTTTCTTCTTCCCGCCTCCCCCCCCATCCTCACATCAGTCTGAAGAAGGGTCTCGACCCAAAACGTCGCCTATTTCCTTCGCTCCATAGATGCTGCATCACCCGCTGAGTTTCTCCAGAATTTTTGTCTTCCCATTCACACAAGTTCTGTTATCCCACTTTCCTCACCCACTCCCTACACATTAGGGGCAATTTTACAGAGTTAATTTAACCTACAAAGCCAATGCGTCTTTGGGATGTGGGAGGAAACCCACACGCTTGCAGGGAGAATGTGCAAATTCAACACAGACAGTGCCCGAGGACAGGATCGAACACAGATCCCTGGCGTGTGAGGCAGCAAGTCCACCAGCTGTGCCACTATATTTTATTTTCCAACACACAAAAAAATTATACGTTGATAACTTTGGTTACTAAAAAAAAAGAACCTATCCATGTTCAGTCTTAAATCTCTATGTGACACTATGTCCCCCATTACAGCTACTGTATGTTTTAATTCAGTTCAAGACTATGGGGCAGTACATTGACCATAAAGTTGCCAGAGACCCGGAATTGATCCTGAATATGGGTGCTGTCTGTATGGAGTTTGCTCCTTTTCCCTTTGATTGCATAGGTTTTCTCCGGGTGCTCTTGTTTCCTTCCACATTCCAAAAACGTGCAGGAACCTTTTTCAGGCCCAACCCAAAACGTAATATTTTCCTTTTGTCCAGAGATTCTGTCTGACCTGTTGAGTTACTCCAGCTTTTTGTATCTATCTTCAGTTTAAACCAGCATCTGCAGTTCCTTCCTACACACATGATTCAGCATTCAGTATTCAGTATTTACTTTAATGTCATTTTAACTGAGTACACAGATGGAACGAAAAAAATTGTTTCTCAATCAGTTCCCATCAGTGCGGTTAATAAAAACGGAATAAATACATATAGCTTTAAAAATTAAAATTACCATATCTAAAATAGGCCTAAAAATTGAAATAAATACAGACATTCAGACCGAACAGTGGCTTTGCTTTGACAGGTGCCTAGCTGTCAAAGTATGGGCGAGGTTAGATGTGTTGGTGTAAGATATATGGGGAGGGGACACAGTCTGTTAACCAGTCTTATTGCCTGTGGGATGAAGCTGTGTAGCATCCTGCTGGTTTTGCAGCTGATGCTCCTGTACCTCTTCCCAGATGGCAGAATGGAGAAGATGTGGTGTGATGGATGATAGGGGTCCTTAATAATGGAGATGGCTCTGCTGATGCTCTGCTTCTGATAGATCTCCAACAGGAAAGGGAGTGGGGCACCAATGATCCTGCTGGCTGTCTTCACTATCCTGTTAAGTTGGTTTTGCTCATAATCCTTGCAGCTCCCAAACCAGGAAGTGATGCCGTCGGTCAATATACTCTCGATGGTGCCCCTGTAGAAGGTCCTTAGATGAACAGTAGGGAGACCTGCTTTTCTTAGTCTTCGGAGAGGGTGGAGCCACTGCTGAGCTCTTTTGATCACTGCTGTGGTGTTGGTCGTAGAGGTCAGGTTATCCGCCAGGTGAAGTCCCAAGAACTTCACACTGCTGACCCTCTCCACAGCAGCTCCATCAATATGCAGCGGAGTGTGATGGTGTTTGCCAGCCCTCCTGAAATCGATCACCATTTCCTTAGTCTTTTCCACATTGAGGTTGAGATTGTGAGATGTGCACCACTCCGTAAGCAGCTCCACCTCCATCCTGTATGCCGACTCATTGTCACTGATGAGACCCACCATTGTGGTGTCATCAGCGAACTTATTGATATAATTATTGCTGAGTCTGGCAGTACAGTCATGAGTAAGCAGACTGAACAGCAGGGGGCTTAGGACACAGCCTTGGGGTGAGCCAGTGCTCATAGCGATGGTTCTTGATGTCCGACTGCCCACCCTGAATGTCTGCTGCCATTGTGTCAAAAAGTTAAGGACCCAGTTGCAAGTGCCAGTGTCCACCTTCAACAGCTTCAGCTTTTCCACCGACAGCTTCAGCTTTTCCACCAACAGCTTCAGCTTTTCCACCAACAGCTTCAGCTTTTCCACTAACAGCTTCAGCTTCTCCACCAACAGCTTCAGCTTCTCCACCAACAGCTTCAGCTTCTCCACCAACTATAGGATAGAACTTTATTAATCCCAGGAGGGAAATTGTGTGTGTGTGTGTGTGTGGGTATCTTCTATATTACTAAAAGTCTGATCTTGACCACTTCCTGTTGTTCTGTATATTGATTTTAGAAAAAACGCTGCCACTTACGGCTGTGATTTTTGGCCATCTTACTCAGAGCCCCCTCCACTGTGCAGGACAGGATTTTTCCCATCGATTAAAAATAAAAGAGTTGTTAGTGTTTAAAAAATGTTGAGATTCCTCTCCTGAAGGCCACGCCCCTTCTGGAGGGGCTATAAAACCCGGAGGTGTTGAGTGCCTCAGTCAGTCTCTGCAAGATGGGGAAGCGAGAGGGTCACGTCTCTCAGTCTGAGCTGTGAATAACACTGAACACATGTCTACTAAACTGAGTGGTTTTACTGACCTGTCAGTGCCCTTAATGTGGTTTTAAAATTTGGTTTGGAAATGCTAAAGCTGTGTTGCCTTTGGTTTGGAAATGCTAAAGCTGTGTTGCTATTGGTTTGGAAATGCGAAAGCTGTGTTGCCATTGGTTTGGAAGTGCTAAAGCTGTGTTAGCACTTCCTGTTTGCGCTTTATATTGATTTTAGAAAAATTGCTGCCTCGTACGGCTGTGATTATTGGCCATCTTACTCGGAGTCCCCCTCCACTCATCAGGTGCCGGGGATTTTTAGATGAAAAATAAAAGAGTTATTAGTGTTTAAAAAATGTTGAGATTCTCTCTCCTGTCAATCACACCATGAAGGCCATGCCCCTTACTGGTGGGAGGGACTATAAAACCCAGAAGTGTGGGTGTGGCTCAGTCTCTGCAAGATGGAGTAGGGAGAGGTCACGACTCGCTTTCTTTAGTGGCCTTGCACCCTGCGTGAAATGGTATGAAACTGCACTTGAATTTGGTGGCCTTGCACCCTGCTTGAAGTGGTAATAAACTGCACTTGAATTTGGTGGCCTTGCACCCTGCTTGAAATGGAATTTCAAGGAATTTGCCGTGAGTCAACTGCCAGCCCACCAGCCGTGAGTGAGCTGCCAGCACAAGAGGCTTGAGTGACTGAGACGCCAGCCCAAGAATCCATTCGTCCCACAATATCCATACTAGCCCTCTGGAAACCAGTCCCTTCAGCCCACAACACCCATAATAGCGCTCCTGAAATCTCCCCCCCCCCCCCACTGGCCACCAATATTAGAATTGGCAGAGAGGTGGAATATTGCGTTGGGGGACCATCCCTCCCGTGTGATGCTGGGACCCAATGGGTCCCACTTATTCTATATATATATATTACACAACACAATATTCCACCTCTCCACCAATTTCAATATTCAGGAGAGAGAATCTCAACATTTTTTAAACACTAATAACTCTTTTATTTTTCATCGATGGGAAAAATCCTCATGTCCTGCCCAGCGGAGGGGGACTCTGAGTAAGATGGCCAAAAATCAAATTGCATGAAATCCGCATGTAACCATTGTGTCAAAGGTTATGAAAGGCCTGAATCATTAAAACACTTTGGGTTCTCTCATAGTGTTTCCCAGTGTACACTATTAAGGTCTGGAACAAACAGATTTGTTTGAGAAACTCACCACAGTTCTACGAGATATTCTCTGTCCTGATCTGAGCTGGAATTAAGAGGGCAACTGGGCCCCACATGAAAGCAGGTTCAGGGTACAGGTCAAACACACAATTCCCTCCAACATTATCAAACAAAGTTTGACACTGAACTACATGGATACAGGAGGGAAAATAACCAAAAACTTGACCTCAGGTTTAAAGAGTATCTTTCACAGAGGGATGAGGGTTAGAGAGGAATTTCATGTTTTGTTTTTTCATTTCCTTGTGACACAAAACTGTTCGGCCCATTGTGTCTATGTTGCCTGTATTCTGACTTTTCCATTAATCCTATTTCCCCCCCACCTATTCCGCTTAAACCCATTCTCTCTCACATGCCCACCAACTCCCCTGATTCTCCTTCCTGACGAAGGAGTGTTGAATCAAGCATCAAGGCCTGGATGGTGCTGAGGCTAAGAGATTGATTCTCATACTGCAGGGTTGGAACCAGACACAATCTCATGATGTGTTGCCACTTTGGGTTGAAATGTGAAGAATATCTGTACTCTCTCCAAAGCTTTAGCACTCTCAATGACTAAGGATTCGGTGGATGCTCTGTTCTTGAATATATTCAAAATTGGGGTTGATTGATAATAACGAGAATCAAGGTATCTGGTAATAGAATGGGAATGTGGAGTGGGAGTAAAGGTTCATCCACAATCCATGTTCTTAAAGTGAACTCACTGCTGTGAGGAATATTTAAATCTAATAATGTATTGGCATTTAAGAGTCAGATAAAGAGATGAGGGAAAACAGAATAGCAGGCTATATGTGGAGGTATGAGGATATTTTGATATAAACACTTATCATTTGGGTTGAATAATCTCTGCAGATGCCCCAAATGTGAAATAATAGTACAATAACGCAAATGATTAGGACCAATGCAGTGAGAGTTCAGGTTAAGCAAAGTTTGTGTATGTGATAATGAAAAGACAAAATCAATGTTCAGACAAAATATTAGCATACAAGTCATGTTTAACAAAATAGATGGTGTACAAGCTTCCTGCATATGTTTGATTCATGACATCTTAGGTTAACTGAAGATTTTATTTTGGACTGTACAGTAACGTTTAGCTTATACTGGTTAGCCATTAATGAAATCACTTGGAAAGCAGATAGAAAATATTCAAAGAGATTGTTTCCACTGTGCTTTGAGGAAATAAGTCCCAAAGATTCATAATTTTTTTTTTTTTACTTCATTCTCTGAGTTAAATGGGTGACCTTTTATTTTTATATTGTGAACCCTGATTATAGATTCTCAAACAAGAGAAAATTCAAAATCCACCCTGCCAAGGATCTGAGTCATAGTCATACAGTATGGAAACTGGTCCTGTAGCCCAACGGGTCTGCAGCAACCATGCAGCACCCATTTATGTTAATCTGGTTTTACTCTGCATCCAATTGAAGTCCCCTAATATCTTCTTCACATAAACCTCCTTATGTCTTCCAGATTCTCAAGGGCTGTTGAAGCTAATAGACAAGAAGAGCATGGGGGTTGAGAGGGACATGTCTATTGCCAAACTGAATTATTGGTCTGTTCTGAAAGCCTTGATTTCACTTTCACGTCACATTGCTTTTCACAGGGGATCTAACGGACGCCAAAGAAAGGAATAGGATTGGATCTCGTCAATATGAGATTGAGTGGCAAACCTATCAGACAATCCTGAAGAAATCCAGAGTTTTGGAAAAAACCAAGTGGATTGATATCAAAGGAAATCATGGTATGCCAATCATCTTGGTTTAGTTCTGCTATCTCATCAATTCTAATATAGCAGTCTCGTAATTACTCATGATATTGCTTCAATAAATAATATTTGCAGATGGCATTAACCTTTAGACCCCCTAAAGAGTTTTACAGCCAAAATGCACTTTCTGCATTGTTAACATTTTGTAACTAATAAACATAAAACATAATTGGCAAGAGGAACAGTGGTGCAGCCACTGATTTCTCACAGTGCCAACAATTGGTGCTCAATCCAGACCTCAGGTTGTGACTACGTGGAGTTTGTACACTCTTCCTATGACCATTTGGGTTTCCTCCAGGTGCTCTAATTTCCCCCTACAAGATGATTGGGTTCATAGGTTAATTTTTAGCCACAGTTAATTGCACCGAGTGTGTGGGTGTGGCGTATAATCAGTGGGGAGTTGATGGGAATGCGAGGAGACTAATATTGGAGTAGTATGAATGTTCATTTGCTCATTGGCACAGTGGGGCATATTTCTGGGCTGTATGGCTCTGTGACTCGTTTGCCTGCAGCAAAGTCGCCAGATGATCTGTCTTTACAGTAGCTTTGTTGAAGAATTTACGGCAAAAAAAACTTTCCATATTTCAAGACATACAATGGTGTTTTATGGTCAATTTAGAGATCAAGCAGACTTTCAGTGCAATGTACTATTCTGACTGATGGCAATACTGACAGCACAATCCTTCATCAAAACTGCCTGTATTAAGTGTTCAGGTCTCAGAATTTTTAATGCACAACCTAGTGCTGCCATGAGGCCAGAGCGGAAGACTAGCAGAAACCCTTGCTATTCTTTGAATTTCCAAATAAGTTTCTAAGGAAATAACCTTCAGCTGCAGCATACTACAGGTAGAGCAGTGAGACAATTAGAGCCACGAGGCAGGTTGCTGATAACCAGGAGAGGTTGGTCCAAGGGCTGACAGGTGAACAGAGGAAGGATGAGATGCCTTGCATCCCAAATAAGCAAAAGGCCTGCATCTACCTGAAACAATTTTCTCCTCTTACTCAAGTAAAAAGATTTTTCAAAAAATCTTGGAGTAGGATTTTTTCTTTTTCCTTTTGCTCCTGTAATCAAATTAGTCTATAATAGACTTTATTTATATTTCTATGATTCTACAGACCTTGGCTGGGAACCTGGGGCTCACCAAAATTGTTCCCAATTGGGCCCTGCACATCCTAAGGCCGGCCCTAGTTGTGGTGTTCTAGCATTGTTTAGGTCGAGAACACACGTGTTTAGACTTAGCATAGGGAATGCTGCACTATTAATTTCAATTTCTAGGATGGCTGTGAGAAATTTTGGTATGAATTAATGTAGATTTATAAATTGTTTAAATATGATGAAATGTTTTGGTCTAATCTTAGAATGTTAGAAGCCTGTGAGATATTGCCAGTAGTTCTCATCAGTGACAGTCCCAGCTGAGCCACGGGGCTGGACTAACTGGTGTCAAAGTTTTTCCCAATATTTTTTTGGTCAGGGCTTATTCTAATGCTCACCACCCTCAACACAAGATAAGCCCACAAGGGCTCTGTTGATGTGAGTGATTCAGCCAGCTCTTCCCCAGTCCAGATTGCTGGGCGAATCTGTGTCAAATTGATGAGAAGCACAAAGCTGGCAGCTAACTGAATTCTGGCCCAATGCTTCCTTCCTAGAATGTATGATTCAAATAAAGAAGTAAGCATTAACTTGGGAAAGGTACATTACAGGCTAATTTCAGGACATGGTCTTGAATCTGAGCAGGGGAGTTGCAATTTTAAAATTCTTTGGTTTTCAAGTCACTTCATGGCATCACATCTCCCTATCTATGTATTTGCTTCACATCTTCTCTCTCAATGTCTCTTGTTCCTTTGTGCAACCCCAATATGTTTATACCATTATGGGCAGTAATGTCTTCAGCTTTCTCAACTCTGAATCCAATAACTTTCTTCATCAGTATCTCCTTATTTTAAGACACTCATTAGAGTATACCCTTCTGATCAAATGTTTGCTTTTTTTTTAATGCGTCATGGTATCACAGTTTATCTTATTAGACTCTGAGAACCCATGGACGTTTTATTATGTTAAGGCTGGCTTATAAATACCCACCATGATGCAGTCTTCTTCTTTCTCACCACAGATACTTTCAATATTCCATCACTTGAGAGTGTCAATAACTACTACAGGTATTGTGCTTAAAGTCTATCTAAATTTGGGTTCTGAAACTTAATGAGTGATGTGTTGTTTATTCATTCCTGGGATATAAATTATGATTCATCTTAGCTAGAAAAAATGCAGCCGGATCTCTTTTAATGCATCAATTAAAGATCGAGTCTCACCTGAGAAGTTTTCTCTCTGCAGTTTACCTGTGCCAAGTATCACCTGATGGGAAAGCCAGAAATGTTTAGTCATGATAACCATCTGTTGTCATTCAAACCAATCAGATGTGCAAGTCTGGGAACAAAGAGGTGTTATGTTTAAGTTTCAGTTATTGTGGGAAACGCCTTGTCTCACAAAGTAGCTTTTGGGGTGGGGCACAATAGAGACCGCTGGAGTATTTCATGGAATCAAAGGAGGAAGTGTGTTAAGTGAGCTGGGCTGGAGGTTTTTTGGATTGCACGGTGTTGAGGGGAGGGATATTCTCGATAATAGGTTTTAATGCCACAGTAAATTCTTACATATCTTGTTTAAATAAAACTTGCCTGACAAGTGCTGGAAATATGTCCTTTAGAGGCTGGGTATACTTAGAATTCTAGAATTATTTGTTTTGGTTCTCTTAAAGAGCAATCCAATTATTCCCATTCCCAACCCTTGCCCATAACTTTGCAGTTTTTCCTCTATTAACATTTAATCACTCTAAAACTGCATCTCCTTCACTCTCAGGCAGATCATTAATAATTCAGCACATTGTGCATGTTTCTCCTGCATGCAGTTTGTGCCAGACATCTCTAAATGTATGTTGTCTAATCTAACCATCTGCTGAAAACTGTTCCCCTCTATTTACTCCTCTTATCAAAAAGTGTTAAACAATTCTTGTCAACTTTCTTCTCAGCTTTCTGTGCAGTAAGGAGAAAATCCTAGCTTTTACAATCGATCTTTTGTAATTAATCCAATTTCATGTGGCCAAAACTACAGCCTCTACCATTTAAGATGAGGAGGGAACACCACCACCTCCAAGTTTCTTTCCAAATCACATATTGTTTTGCCCAGTCCATCTCACAAACCAGCCCCCCTGGCCTCCCCCCATTAACTCCATCTTGTAGTCAATCTTCCAAACTACATAATTGCGGCCTTTCCCTTTTTTAATCTGTGCGTTCTGTGAAACTGTAATGTTATAGCACTATTAGACTATATTCTGCACTATAATATTTTTCTCTTTACATGCGTTGTATTTGTTGTGTATGGCATGATTGTACTCGTGTATAGTATTATTTGACGCAATAGTACGCAAACCAAGCTTTTCATTGCATCTTGGTACACGTGACAATAATAAACTAATACCAATACCTATATCTGGACTAACAGCTATTTGTTCTGTCAGATATTGGAACTTCTTATGAAGCATGTTCTGTAGATCTCCAAGAATGTGCCTATCTACTGTTCAGACCATTGATGTTCAAGGGATCTTGGGGTGGGACTATAGCTCCCTGAAGATGCCAACACAAGTAGATAGAATGGTAAAGATATTATATAGCATTCGTGCCTTTATTGGTCAGGGCACTGAGTATAAAGGTCACGTTGCAGCTGTTAAAGACTTTAGTTAGGCCACATTTGGAGTATTGCATGCAGTTTTGATCACTGTACTGCATGGAGGCCTTCTTCGTCACCATATAAACCTGTCCTTTTACATTGAAGTCTCTCTGTTTCTGAATACTCCTGAGGACCTTTCCAGTCATTATGTATTTCTTGGCCTTTTCTGGATTAAATTCCATTTGCCATTGGTCTGCTGATCTTAGCAACTGATCGGTTTCATTCTGTAACTTACCATCAATGGCACAATGTTTGTGTAATTTGAACCTTTCTTATTTTATCTTATTTTAACATATCTTATTTAGGTTCAGGTTTCAATGTCATGTGTACCGAGGTACAGTGAAAAGCTTTTTTGTATGCTGTCCAATCAAATCACATAATACGATACATAAATGCAATCAAGGCAAACTGAAGTACGAAGGGAAAGATGGGAAAGATACACAGTGCAGAATATAATTCTCAGCATTATTGTGCAACGGTTCCAGAGACAAAGTCCAATATCTGCAATGAAGTAGAGGGGTGTTCGACTGTACTCTAGTTTATGGAAGCTTATGCAAGATCTAGATCAGAGGATAATCTTCCTGGAAGTTTGTCTCTGGATACTTAGGGGTGTTGCAAATGGTTGATGGCAGACTGTTGGTGCAAAATATTATGTTATCCAAAGCTGTCAGTCACCATTGCCCTAAATGTCTTTGTCCTGTATCTTTCTAGGGCTCTGCTGAAGACATTTTCAGGATCTCATGGTCAGGAGTCCAAAAATATATAGAACAGGTGACTGATGACTTGTTTGCCTAGGTTAGCAAACAGACCATTAGGTGCAATCAGTGTATGGTAGTGTTGACATTACACATGCTTTACTGCTTCATACCTCCCCTTAAGTCATTGACTGTCCTCCTCTTCCTTTCTCCATAATGCGCACAAGCTTCTGCTTAAATTGATTGTAATCCTATCAGCTGTTCCTGCTATTCTTGTATTGATTTGTTAGTGACTATCTTATATTTATGACAATGAATCTGTTGTCCCATATATATATATATATATGTAAACATCACTGCAACTTGGTTCTGGAATCAAAGCCGATGCACCCAATTCCACATTGTCCAAAAGATGGATACCACATAGCTTAAGTGTCTGCATACAGTAAAGGAATTGGTAACATCTAGGATGACAGCTGGTTAGACCAGACAAATGGTGCATGTATTCCCAGAGAATTCACCTGAATACTGGAGAAGATGGTGGTTACTCAGGCTTATTCTGTCTGAGCTCTTGGCACTTTTGGCAGATTGGCTGGCTCAGCTAGATGGGATGGGATGGGGTGGTAGATTGCATCCTTGACGCCAGGGACTTCGCTAAGTAGCTGCAGATATTGAGAGGCAAAATGTTTTAGAAGTCAGAGAAACAAGAGGTTGGGGAAAAGAAAACTAAACCTAACACAAGCAATGGAACGAGCAGTCAACCATTTGGCCTGTTGTATTTACTCCACTGTCATAGGTGATCTTTTACTTCAATGCTATTTTTCTGTACTAACGCCATATCAATTGATTTATTTCCTGTCCAAAATCTGTCAATCTGAATACAGTTAGATAGGGACAACAGCTCTAGGTGCAGAACCACAAAGATTCATTACTCTCTGGATTAAACATTTCTTCTCACCTCTATCACGAATTCAATTCAATTCAATTCAATTCAATTTATTGTCATTTGGACCCCTTGAGGTCCAAACGAAATGCCGTTTCTGCAGCCATACATTACAAACAAATAGACCCAAGACACAACATATTTTACATAAACATCCATCACATTGCTGTGATGGAAGGCCAAAAAAACTTTTCTCTCCACTGCACTCTCCCCCCCCATGTCAGAGTCAAAGTCAAAGCCCCCGGCGGGCGATGGTGAATTGTCCCGTGGCCATTAAGCCACGCCGGGTGATGCAAGGTCGCACACCGGGTTCTAGATGTTAGAGCCCCCGGCGGGCGCTCGCAGTCCGCAGCCAATCCAAGCCGCGCGGGGCGGTGCTGTAAGGCCCCGCTCCAGGTGCTCTTCAACCCCGCAACTCGGGCGGGAGAAGTCGCCGCTGCGGAAGCCCCGAAAAGCGGTCTCCCTCCAGGGACCCGCGGGCTCCCGGTGCCGTCCGCCAAACCCGCAGTTGCAGCCACCGAATCTCCGGGGGTCGGGCCGCAGCAGCGTCCACCACAGCTCCACCCGCTCCGGACTCGGCCAGCTCCGCGACGGTGAGGTGAGTGTCGGCACCAGAGTCCCCGGTCTTCCTGTTGGAGGCCGCTCCTCGTTGCAGCCCCAACGACAACGGAGACCCGACAAAGAAAAGGTCGGGTCTCCCGTGCAGGGAGAGATTTAAAAGTTACCCCCAACCCCCCCACACCACCCCCACCCCCCTACACACATACCCCAACAAAAAATAACAAAAACTACATTAAAACATAGACATAAAATAATAAAAACGCAGACGGACTGCAGAGGCCGCTGCAGACGAGAGTCGCGCCGCCTACCGGACGAATGGTTGAACTCTCACGTTAACTCTGTGGGCCTTGGTTCTCGACACACATTGCATGTATCAAATTTTCTACCTTTTAATAAGATCATATTTTGTCATAGACACTCAAGAAAATACATGCCCAGCCTACATAATCTCTCCTCATACAACAACACATCACCCAAGAATCAATCTACAAAATACAAAATACTCTTACAGTCTGAAGAAGGGTCTCGAGAGATGCTTCCTGTTCTGCTGAGTTACTTCAGCAGTTTGCGTCTATCTGCGGTGTAAACCAGCATCTGCAGTTCCTTCATACAGCATTCTAGATGCAATCTTTCCAAGGACCAATGTATTTGTTATGGGAGCAAAACTGTACACATTATTTATACTTGACACATCGTTCCAATCAATATTAAAATAACCTAAAGCTGTGAGCATTGCCAATAAGTACCAATTTACCATGATAAAGAAGGAGGGCATTCATCCAATCAGATGTATGCTGGACCCCAATGGAGCAATTCCATCAGTCCCATTCCCCATCTGATTTCACTGTAGATGTATAATATATTTTCTCATAATCATCAAATTCTCTTTGAAGCTTTTGCCAATTAAAGTTACAATATAGATGGCAATTAACAAACCTTAATGTTATCAAAATGGGAAAGAACACCTGAGCATCCATGGGAAAACCATGCAGTCACATAGAATATGCAAATGTTACACACACAGCATTGGAGATTGCGACTGAACTCTGGTCTCTGATGCTGAGTTGGAACAGTATGATTCCTGGTGTGATCAATTAGACTTCACATCTCGGCTACATCTCTACTTTGGCAGTATTGATACAAATACATCGATAGATGCTCCTGAACACATCATCAGTGATGTAACCTGGGGTCATTGGGTGTTTCAGGTCTTTCAACATCAGACACTCTCACCCAGGTGACCCAGCCGTGGTTGATCAGACCACGACTTGTGTTCAGGTGGCATTCGCTCCTCCCCATGGACCTCCTCTCCTGATCCAGAGCCATCTCGAGGCCTTCTCCGCTGCCTCTGTGGTGTTCTTGATGGCCCTTCTCCTTGCCACTCCGTTGATGCCCAGTGCACTCAAGGCTTTGTAGAGCGATTGCCCTGCAAAACCTCTGCAGCCAACCTCGATGGGCATACACCTTGCCTTCCAGCCCTGCTTGCGGCAGTCTATGACCAGTTCTTCATATTTGGCCATCTTCCTCTCGTAGGCCTCCTCCAAACGGTCCTCCCACGGCACTGTCAGTTCCAACAAGACGATGTTTTTGGTCGCCTCAGAGACCAGGAGGATATCTGGCCTCAGGGTGGTTGTGCAATGTGCTGTGGGAACTTCAGCTGTTTCACCAGGTCTACGGAAAACTGCCAGTCCTGCGCAGTCGCCAGGATTCCTGATGGATTCCTGACTGCTGTGGTTCTTGGCAGCTGCACTCCGGCCTTCACGAAGGTGATCATCTGGGTGGTGGGGCGTTCTCGTCTGCAGCTGCTGATTCCCATGCTGATGAGAATTAATCATTACAATAATCCACACTCAGTTTACAAATTAGGATCAGGACGAGGCCCTTTGGCCCCTCAAGCCTGCTTTGCTGTTCAATAAAATTTGGTCAGTCTGCTTGGAAGCTCAACCTTGTTTATCAAGTAAATAACTACCCTTGCTTTAAATTTTATTTGAATATTCTGCTTCTACTACACTCTGAGGAAGAGTTCCAAGGCATGTACCCCCTCAGAGAAATTAAAAACCATCTTTTCTGTCTTAAATGGGCAAATTTTTTTTTTAAAAGCGCCCTTTAGTTTTAATAGATACTCACATGAAACATTGTGTCTACATCCACCCTGTCAAGACCATTAAGGATCTTATTCTTCCTCAACCCCAGCAGATACAAGCCCAGCCAGTCCAACCATTTCCCGTAAACTGCCCAATCCGTATACCAATCTAATACATTTTCTCTGAAATGCTTCTTGTGCATTAATGTACTTCTTTAAAAGTGGAGACCAATACTGTACACAGTACTCTAAATGTAATATCACTAATGCCATACATAGCTGAAGCATAATCTCTATAATTTTTATTATTTAGTCCCTTAGCAATAAATGATATTTTGTTACTTGCTGTACCTGCATATCATCCTTCTATGAACCATGCATTTTAACACCCAGAACTTTCTAAATCTGTAAATTACATAATGTTTATTTCCCTACCCAAAACAAATTTCAACATTTCCCATATATTCCAGATCCATGTCTAACCATTTAGCTACATCCCTTTGCAGCCTATTTTTGTCTTTATCACAACTTACATTGCTGTCTTCATGTAATCTGTAAATGCCCTCGTCCATATAATTGATATAAATTGTAAAAGGTTGAGGCCCCACCACTGATCCCAGTGGCATAGCACTCATTACATCCTGCCACTCAGAAAAAGCCACAGGGATGCAGCAGTACAATGAGTCCATGCCAACCATTCACCACCCATTTACATTAATCCAATTTTATTCTTCCCAAGTTCCATCAATTGCCTCCAGTTTTTATTTTACCACTCACCGCACATTTGGGACAATGTACAGCTGCTAATAAATATACTAACCTGCACATCTTTGATATATGGGAGGAGACTGGAGCACCTGGAGGAAATGTTCTCCTTGTGATTGTGTAGAAACTCCACAGGTGAGGTTTATGAGAGATCAAAATGGTGGCTTGAATACAGAGATAAAGGTGCACAGATAACCTTTTGTCCATCTTAAACAGACAATAATAAGGTGGAAGAATGTGAGAAATTGGAAATTGTAAACTGAGAAAGTACGCATCTTTAAGAGTGGATTAGTCAGCAGGCTTGGATAATCAATCCAAAAAAACTACAGATGTTGGAAATATTAAATGCAAACAGAAAATACTGGAAATGTTCAGCAGGTCAGGCAGTATTGATGGAAAGAGAAAAATAGTATTTTAGGTGGAAGACCTGTTTTCTGCAGCTCTTAAAAAACAAAAACATGAGAGAAAAGAACAAAGGCTCTGAATATCATTTCCCATTACTGTTTGGCTACAAATGTGAAGCTGGAAGATTGGGAAACTTTGCATGCGGCTGCACTTTCCACTTTATGTGCAGTAAATCCTTAAAATTCAGTGATTAGTTTTCAGTAAACCTTTTCTACACCTTCACCAAAGAACCTCTATAACACAGATTCTAGATTACTTCCAAGTGTATTTATCAGGGTTTTATGCAAATTTATCTTTTTCTTTGCTTTTCATTTCTATCCTTCTCAAAATAAATTATGCACTTGGTTTGCTTTATTTTTTTAGTTATTGTATTTGTGAATATCTACTCTCTGACACTTTCATTTAAGTACATTTTCCAAGGAGTATGTGGCCTTTTTATTCCTTCTGCAAAAATATGGCACCTAGCATTTAAGTGTTGGAAGATCATTATCACTCATATGCCCATTCTGTGTGTTTATTGGTGTCTTCCAGTATATTTTGTCACAGTCCTTCTCTGCACACCTGGACTTGCACGTATTTTCCCCTTCCCCTTCTCTTCCACCTACATTCCTTCCTCAAGTTTCACAATTCAGAATCCTTTTGTATCATACCTTCTGTCTTTTCAACTCTGGCCTTTACCAACCACCTGCCTCTTAAAACAATCCTCCATCTGTAACTACCTATTACCTGCCAGCCTTTGTCTTGCCCCTCCTCTCTGCCAATTTTCCTTTCTTCCAGCTTTCTTCTCCCCTCCCCCCACAATCAGCCTGAAGAAGGGCCCTGACCCAAAATGTCACATATCCATGTTCTCCAGACATATTGCATGACCCTATGCGTTTCTCCAGCATTTTGTGTCATTTTTCCGCATCAGTTTGATACCTATCGTATCCTATATTGCAGTCGGCTTGTTAGCCATTTTGTCACATCCCCTGACATCATATGATTTTGTGGTACTTTGAAATCTAGAGATATTTTGGTCATTAAACTTTTTGTTAGACATTTTTATACTTACGGTTATATGAATATCCACTAGATTTTTGAGTAAGGATTTCATTATCTGTTGCCCACTGAATGTAAGAATTAGTAGTTCCCTGTACTAATTCTATCTCTCGTTGAATGTAAGAATCATAGATAATAAGAAACTGGTAGGGTGCGATTTTTCATGTAATTCATGATTATGCAGGCACATTTAATGTAATTCATGACTCGGCTTTCGGTACATTGACCATCATCAGTCAGGGTATTGCGTAAAGAAGTGGGATGTTATGTTACAATTGTACAAGATGTTGGTGAGGCCACATTTGGAATATTGTGTTCAGTTTGGGTACTGGAAAGAGTGCAGAGAAGATTTACAAAGATGTTGCCAGGGCTTGAGAGGCTGAGCTGTAGGGAGAGGTTGGGTAGGCTTAGACTTTATTCCTTGGAGGAATCAAGTACTAGTGGACATATGTTTAAAGTGAGAAAGAAAGGGTTTATAGGAACCGATTAAATGGTGGGTATATAATGAGCTCCCGGAGGAGGTAATTAAGGCAGGTACTATAATAACATTTAAAATACATTTTGACTGGTACTAGGAAAGGGTTAGAGAGATCATGGGCAGGTGGAACAAGTGTAGATGGGGCATCTTGGTTGGCATGGGCAAGTTGGGCCGAAGGGCCTGTTTCCATGCTGTGACTGTATGACGCAGGCACATGATTTTGGATAATAATTAAAAAATCTCCCCAAGATTGACATTTAAATAAAAGACATATTGATCCTAACTAACACTTTATGTCGTTCTTTCTACAGGAAATACTCAGCTTTTAAAAGGGAAGGTTCCTTCCATTATGTACATCAGACTCATTTTGGAAATTACTCCTTCATCATCGTTGATGCCACCCCAAGTCCCGGTCCTAAAAGACCATTCAATTTCTTTGGGTTCTTGAATCAGGTGAGTACCATATGTAGATATATGTGGGTGAAATTAGGTAAGGACAACAGAGACAGCTCGATGTTGCACAAAAGATGCCTACAGTGCCTTCCATAATGTTTGTAAATGAAAGTAGTCATGTTTAGTATTTTGTTGCATATCCCTTGCATGCAATGACTGCTTGAAGTCTGCGATTCATGGACATCACCAGTTGTTGGGTACCTTCTCTGGTGATGCTCTGCCAGGCCTGTATTGCAGCCATCTTTAGCTTATGCTTGTTTTGGGGGCTAGTTCTCTTCAGTTTTCTCTTCAACATATAAAGGGCATGCTCAATTGGGTTCAGATCGGGTGATTGACTTGGCCACTCAAGAATTGACCATTTTTTAAACTTTGAAAACCTCCTTTGTTGCTTTAGCAGTATGTTTGGGATAATTGTCTTGCTATAGAATGAACCGCCGGCCAATGAGTTTTGAGGCATTTGTTTGAACTTGAGCAGATAGGATGTGTCTATCCACTTCAAAATTCATTATGCTACTACCATCAGCAGTTGTATCATCAATGAAGATAAGTGAGCCAGTACCTTCAGCAGCCATATATGCCCAGGCCATAACACCCCCACCACCGTGTTTCACAGATGAGGTGGTATGCTTTGGATCTTGGGCAGTTCCTTCTCTCCTCCATACTTTGATCCAGCCATCACTGATATGTTAATCTTCGTCTCATCTGTCCACAAGACCTTTTTTCAAAACTGTGGTTGCTCTTTTAAGTACTTCTTAAGTACCAGTGGTTTGCATCTTGCAGTGTAGCCTCTGTATTTCTGTTCATGAAGTCTTCTGCAGACAGTGGTCATTGACAAATCTACACCTGAAGAGTGTTTCTGATCTGTCTGACAGGAGTTTGGGTATTTTTCTTTATTATAGAGAGAATTCTTCTGTCACAAGCTGTGGGGGTCTTCCTTGGCCTGCCCGTCTTTTTGCGAATAGTAAACTCACCAGTGCTCTCTTTCTTCTTAATGATGTTCCAAACAGTTGATTTTGGTAAGCCTAAGGTTTGGCTGATGTCTCTAATAGTTTTATTCTTGTTTCTCAGTCTCATAATGTCTTCATTGACTTTCATTGGCACAACTTTGCTGCTCATATTGATAAACAGCAATAAATGTTTCCAAAGGTGATGGAAAGACTGGAGGAAAGACTAGGTGCTGACAGCCCTCTTATACCTGCATTAAGGAGGCATTTAAACACACCTGTGCAATTACAAACACCTGTGAAGCCACGCGTCCCAAACATTATGGTGCCTTGAAATGGGGGGACTATGTATAAACACAGCTGTAATTTCTACATGGTGAAACCAAATTGTATAAAAATGGCTTTTAATAAAATCTGACAATGTGCACTTTAACCGCATGTGATTTTTTACATTACAAATCTCAAATTGTGGAGTACAGAGGCAAATAAATAAATGATGGACCTTTGGCCCAAACATTATGGAGGGCACTGTAATTGAAAATTCTGTCAAAATGTCAGGACTCTAATTTCCTGAAGGGTGCATAGACACCCAGACAAGTGCTCGATTTTGTTCTGCTGAGTGTTAAACCAATTTTCAACTGCACAGATCTTAGGTGGAATTTGAAGGACCTCTGGGATGTAACGTGAGTTTTAAAAGAACAGTAGAGGTCTATGAACTGAACTACATCAACCAGTGTTCATAAAAAAACTCTGGCTCAATTTCCTTTCTCTCAAATTATTGGCTTTTGTGACAATCCAACTGGTCCTTGATCAGCTCTAGAGTTACCCCGATTCTTTTCCCTAGATTTTTAAACTTGATTTCAAATTCGATATGTACTATCATTAAAAACTGCGTTTTACCTTTTCTTTGCTACCTTGTCAGGCAGCAGTAACGGATCTAATGCACCATGGTTAAGGATTCTGCCGTGCCCAGGAACAAAGTTGGAAACTAATCTGTCCCTTCAGCTGGACTTAAGAATTATGCGTTACCATTTTCTTATACAATGTCTATTCATCATCAATAGCTTTATCCGATCATTGTCCCTTTCATATTTATCGACATTGAATGATGCATTTCAGAGATCCCCAACATATTTGTCCTCTAAAACCTTTTGTATATCCTATACTCTATTGAGCCCTACCCAGGTACTTTCCCTGTTTCATGTGGCCGGCATCACAGAGGTGTTGATTATTTCTGTTGTATATTTCCAACAATTGCCATTTATTTTCCTGCAATAAATGACAATTGAGATCAAAGATTATATCATTAAGACTGCCAGTTCCACTGCAGTGCTATTCAGAGGTGTTGTCTTTCTTCAGAAACATAATATCAAAGCCCCTACATTCCTCTCAGCCAGCTATGTAAGCTTGAAAAGCATGAGGCTTACAAGAGCAAAGGGTTTATTTACGATGTTGGAACCAACATTTATTCTTTGGGCACTGTAAACACACTATCATCCTGCTGTTTGTTGAAATTTGCTGTATATATGTCAGTCACTACATATGTCTATTTCATCAGTGACTATGCGACTGCAATAATACACCAGATGCCGAATGATTTGGCCATCCCGCTATTGTCAAATACAAATGAAGGCACCAACTTACAAACCAAATGCCAAAGCTTTTTTCATTCTGACCTAGCAAACAGCTAACAATGGCCTGTTTCCTTTATCACTGTTCCTTTTTTGTATTTCTTTCATTCATTTGTTCTATATCCCTCTACATCATCGTCTATGACTCTCGTTTTCATTTCCGTGACTTTTAGTCTGAAGAAGGGTCACAACCCGAAACGTCGCCCATTCCTTCTCTCCAGAGATGCTGCCTGTCTCACTGAGTTACTCCAGCATTTTGTGTTTATCTTCAGTTTAAACCAGCATCTGCAGTTCCTTCTTACATATAACATTAGTACTGTATGTCCTTCACTTCACAGAACAATATGGATGAATTATTAAAGCTGGCATCTGAAACTGTCTACAGTAATCAAACCATTTGGTTAAGCCATTATACCACTTCCACCATTATCTCTGCCTCACCTGGAATACGGCACATCATGGGGTAAGGTCTTTTAAAATTTGTATTTGGTATTGGAATAGTGAGGTGAATTGGTCTTGAGTCGGTTTAACCATTCAATAGATCACTGTTGATGTGCACTCACCTGTATTCCATAACCCTCAATACCTAAGCCTACTAAAAATCGGTCATACATAATATATTTTTTCTTGAGTTCTATCAACCTGGGATTTTTTTAAAGAATTGATCTCCATGATGTCACCTGGGTGACTGCTTCAATTTGAATCTGATGCCTCCTTCCTCTGAATTTACCCATCAGATGAAAAGGTTTCTCACCATCCACACCCAGCTCTTTTAATTACCCTCTCAGTTACATTACCACCTAATCTCTGGAATCTCGGGAACACAAGTTAGCTTGTCTTTACAGTGCACTCAGAAAGTATTCAGACCCCTCCACTTTTTCCACATTTTGTTACGTTACAGCCTTATTTTAAAATTGATTAAATTATTTTTTTTTATCATCAATCTACACACAATACCCCAGAATGAAGAAGTGAAAACAGGTGTTTAGAAATTTTTGCAAAGTAATTAAAAATAAATAACTGAAATATCTCATTTACATAAGTATTCAGATCCTTTGCTATGACACTCAAAAGTGATTATCCTTGAGATGTTTCTACAACTTGATTGAAGTCCACCAGTGATAAATTAAATTGATTGGACATGATTTGGAAAGGCACACACCTGTCTATATAAGGTCCCACTGTTGACAGTGCATGTCAGAGCAAAAACTAAGCCATGAAGATGAAGGAATTTTCCGTAGACCTCTGAGACAGGATTGTGTCGAGACACAGATCTGGGGAAGGGTATAAAACAATTTCTGCAGCATTGCAGGTTCCGAAGAGCACAGTGGCCTCCGTCATTCTTAAATGGAAGAACTTTGGAACCACCAGGACTCTTCATAGAACTGGCCACCCGGCCAAACTGAGCAATCGGGGGAGAAAGGCCTTGGTTAGGGAGGTGACCAAGAACCCGATGATCACTCTGACAGAGCCCCAGAGTTCATCTGTGGAGTTGGGAGAACCTTCCAGAAGGACAACTATATCTGCAGCATTCTACCAATTAGACCTTGATGGTAGAGTGGCCAGACGGAAGCCACTCCTCTGTAAAAGGCACATGACAGCCCGCTTGGAGTTTGCCAAAAGGCACCTAAAGGATTCTCAGACCATGAGAAACAAGATTAAAATAAGGCTGTATTGTAACAAAATGTGGAAAAGGTAAAGGGGTCTGAATACTTTCTGAATGCACTGTACTTTAAGTTATCGTTAATTCTGGAAACTGTAGATTAAAAGAGTCAGCCAGGAACACAACGGGCATGTCGGCATTTTCAGAGAGAAAAGCTTAATTTGCATTTTGACTGGATGTAAGATTTTGAGTCATCAATCAAAGGGCTTAAAGTGCTGACGTATTTAGGTTGCTTTTCTAGTGCTTTCTATTTACTGCATAAATAAATGAAGCTCATAACAGAAGAATACTTCTGACAACAGGCTGTCAAACAGTAAATTAATCCACTCAATATATCTGTGGCAATGTGACGGTATCACTTCCTTTTCCATACCAGAAGCCACACATATCCATCCTATCCCATGCCTAACATACCAAGCAGATGTTCTGAATCCTACTAGTTGTTACTTTGGGTGTGTCTTTATCTGGCTGTCTTTTTGACTTGATCTCGGGCAGAAGTTGCTTGTGTGGCTCAGATTGAGAATTAAACATACTCTGATCTTCCCTTTTCAGGACACCTTATGTAGTTGTAATAATAATCAGTGGTTTCTTAGACAAAAACAGCAAAAGAAGGATGAAACAGAATCAAATGATATCAAAGGATTTAAATGTTTAGCAGAATTAAAGACTCGCCAAGCATTGGCCAAACATTTATATCTTATAAATTTTGAGTACAGTCAGAAAGAATTATATTACTTCAATAGAACAATGCAGAAAGTCACAATAAAGTGAGGAAATGCACTAAATAATTTGGACACACCAATGTTAAAGTTATCACGGGGAAATATGGATTTCCTTGATGTTTTGTGGCATATTTCTAATTCCTGCACTACCTGTGAAATACAGCCGGTTAGGGTTGAACGGGGAGGTGTCATTTTAAGTTGTCAATGCAGTATTTGAACGCCTGTGGGGACACTGGAAGGAGTTCTGAAGAATGATGACACTGACAAATTTGTGTCATACAGGCAAAGCAGAACTATCTCTCTGAGATGTGAATGCCAAATTAACAACTGCAGCTGCCCAAGTTGCAGTAGATAATAATATTGATTAAATTAATAAGATTAATAGAAATAAGGTATTTCTTCTGGTGGTTGAATTCAATCCAGACGAATGTACCTAACCTGATATAGTTTGTGAATTTCCGCTTCAGCCAAACTAAACATTGGACCTGTAGAGATACCGAAGGACATGCTATTTTATCAATATTAAGTTAGTGTCCAAGTATCCTCCCAATTGTAGAAACCGGGAACTACAGATGCTGGCTTACACAAATTGCTGGAGTAACTCAGCGGGTCAGGCAGCATCTCTGGAGAATAGGGATAGGCAATGTTTCAGGTCTGGACCCTTCTTCAGATTGAAAAAGGGTCCTAACCTGAAACGTCACCTATCCATGTTATCCAGAGATGCGGCCTGACCCACCAGATACTCCAAAAGTTTTATCCTCCTAATTGCATTGGAATGCACCAGACTTAAGCTAGATATAAACCATTCCAAAGCACATGGTGTGATTAAGATGTACAACCTGCAACTTTTATCAGGCTACAAATTTAAAATACTCTCCTGTTAGTCACCGCTGGGATCGCGACGCCCCTTCCTGCACCATCGCCGCACTGATTGGCCGCGTCTGCTGTCAGTCACCGGCACCCGCCCGCCTCTGCCGGCGCCCATCCGTCTTCCTCTGCCGATAACGAATTATAGCAATTAAGCTACAGATACCCTGCAAATAAAAAGTGCAATGTCTGCAATGAGTAGGTTGGAAGATCGGAACTAATCACTAATTTAAGGGGGGAACCATTCAGTAGTCAAATAACAGCAGTGAAGAAACTATTTTTAAATCTGGTGTTTTTTGTCAAGCTTTATATTTTCTATCCAACTGTAGAGGGGAGAAGAGGGAACAACCAATATGAAAATGGTCCATGGTTATATTTGCTGCTTTCCCAAGGCAGTGTGAGGTGTACATGGTGTCAATGGGGAGGTGATGGGGGGGGGGGGGGGGGAGGGGATAGAAGCTGGTTATGTGTGATGGGCTACATACACAGCTCTGCAATTTCTTGAGGTCTTAAGCAGATCTGTTACCAAAATAGGTTATGCATCCTGATAGGATGCTTTCCACAGTGCATTTGTAGAAGTTGGTAAGAGTTGTTGGCGACATGTTCAACTTCTTTGCTCTTCTGAGAAAGTCAAGGCATTGGTGGGTTTTCTTGCCGTATCTTCAATGTGGTTGGTCCAGGACAAATTGTTGGTGATATTGTTCTTGACTGTGGAGGAAACTGGAGCACCTCGAAGAAACTCATGGGGTTATGGAATCTTCCCACAGACAGCTCCCAAGATCAAGCCTGGGTCCCTGGAGCTATGAGGCAATAGCACCACTGTACCACCTGCTGTGGCACCATTCTACCCACGCACAGCTTCTGAGGGTTTGCAAGTGTTTAACATTTTGTGCTTATTGCTTGTAATGACATAACTACATTAAATACGGAATGAGAGAAAGTATTCATATCAAAACGTACTTTCAGTTTCAATGCTCCTCTAAGGTATTCAAATGCAGTATCAACAGTTTAAAAAAATAACCTTCATTGTTCTACCATGACAAGTCACATTCCACAAATTCATTTTGCAAGCCAAATGATGCAGGAATGAGAAGCATGTAAAAAGGGCCAACTTTTTTCATGCACAGGTTGGTGCAAACATGTACCGAGCTGCCAGTGGAAGCTGGTACAACGATGGCATTTAAAAGACAATCGGGTACAAGGATAGGAAGGATTTGGAGGGATAAGTGCCAGGTGTAGGCATGTATGTCGGACTAGCTTGGGTTGGCAACTTGTTTGGCACGGACAAGTGGGCTGAAGCCTGTTTCTATGCAGTGTAGCTCTATCACCTAAAACCAAGATAAACCCCCCTGGCGTCCTCGCCACTTTTCCTTTAATTTGCCTGTGATAGATTCAGTTCTTTAACTGGTAAATCACACGAATCTTTGAAGGAAGTGATTGAAAGCTGGTCATTGTGTTGTCAAATTGCAGAGATTCTAGAAAGGTATTTGAAGAAGGAGAGAGGTGAATATTTGTTAACCTATTACTGTTCATTGAGGACGTGACTTGTAGTATAGATATGAAGGGACCTGTGGATGGATATGATGTATTTAAACTTTCAAAGGATTTTGCATAAGATTTCACACAGACTGGTGAACGTCTAAAACATGTGAAACTGGGAGTAAATGCACCAGCATGATTAGGAATTATTTAACAGACAAAAAGATTGACAGGATGTGACTGGTCTGGTAAAGCATTGATTGGAGTTTGGTTATTCACAATATATTTCAGCAGTTTGGTTGAGGAGATCAAATTTCACATTTCCAAGTTTTCTGATGATACAAAACCAGGTGAGATTGTAATAGAGGATTGAAGAAGGGATGTAGACAAAACTGGGTGAGTGGGCAAGTATATGGCTCATTGAATATAATGTGAAAAAAATACGTGCCCATTCACTTCAGTTTCTGGTTCTGAAAACAGTATTTTTTAAATGGTGAGAGATTGGGTAATTTTGATATTCAAAATATGTTTGGTATCTTTGGACATACATCACTGAAGGCCAACATACAGGTGAAGAAAACGATTAGGAAGGCAAACAGTATGTTGGTTTTTATTGTGAGGGCATTTAAATATAAAGATGTCTTCGAACATCATATCGTCTTCATAGGCAGTCTCTCAGGAATTAATAGGATTGCTTCAACTCCAATTCGTTGCATAACGAGGTGGTTGAAGAGTCAATATGGGATTCACAGACACGGAGCAGGCAGTGCCTGGAGAGTGGGTGTATAGTTTGTGAGGCGGTGCATTCCTCCTCTGTTTCTACTGGTATTGCTTGTACACCCAGGAAATGGACTTCATACCATCCTGAATGCTGCTGCTCTTTTTTGAGTGGTGATGGGGATTCCCATCAGTTTGTGGGGATGTTGCTTTTTTTTTAGGGAGACTTTGAGCATGTCCTTAATGGGTATTTTTTTAGGGAGACTTTGAGCATGTCCTCTGTCTAGCTAATATTTTTTTTCCTGTTAGAGCCCAGAATAGAGTTTCAAGAGTATTTGTTCATCCTGTGCACCAGATATGAACCGGAACAATGAAATTCTTACTTGCTGCAGCTTTACAGGCACGTTAGATGCAACAACAAGAAAAATAAAGAAACATACATGAATATATCAGTTATTTTAAGTAAATTAAATCATATAGAACAAAGGTACCAAGTACATAGACCAACCATAGTGTTGCAAGGACCATGGTGGTTCAATGCTTTGGGCTGTGCAGTGTGATTCAAGAACCTGATGTTGATTGGAAGAAGCTATTCTTGAATCTGGAAGTAACAGTTCTCGGGCACCTGTGCCTTCTTTGCAATGGTAGCAGCAAGAAGTAGTCTGGCCTACATGCTGTGGGTCTGATGATATCCACATCGCAGTTCTATTGCTCTTAAGTTTGCAATCAAATGCTCGCAGGCTACATACAGTGGCTTGCAAAAGTTTTCATACCCCTTGAACTTTTCCACATTTTGTCACGTTACAACCACAAACGTAAATGTATTTTATTGGGATTTTATGTGATAGACCAACACAAAGTGGCGCATAATTGTGAAGTGGAAGGAAAATGATACATGGTTTTCAAATGTTTTTACAAATAAAAAACTGAAAAGTGAGGCAAAAGTATTCAGCCCCCTTTACTCTGTTACCCCTAAATAAAATCCAGTGCAACCAATTGCCTTCAGAAGTCACCTAATTAGTAAATAGAGTCCACTTGTGTGTAATCTAATCTCAGTATAAATACAGCTGTTCTGTGAAGGCCTCAGGTTTGTTAGAGAACATTAGTGAACAAACAGCATCATGAAGCCCAAGGAACACAACAGACAGGTCAGAGATAAAGTTGTGGAGAAGTTTAAAGCAGGGTTAGGTTATAAAAAAATATCCCAAGCTTTGAACATCTCACGGAGCACTGTTCAATCCATCATCCGAAAATGGAAAGAGTATGGCACAACTGCAAACCTACCAAGACATGGCCGTCCACCTAAACTGACAGGCCGGGCAAGGAGAGCATTGATCAGAGAAGCAGCCAAGAGGCCCATGGTAACTGGAGGAGCTGCAGAGATCCACAGCTCAGGTGGGAGAATCTGTCCACAGGACAACTATTAGTCGTGCACTCCACAAATCGGGCCTTTATGGAAGAGTGGCAAGAAGAAAGCCATTGTAGAAAAAAAGCCATAAGAAGTCCCATTTGCAGTTTGCCACAAGCCATGTGGGGGACACAGCAAACATGTGGAGGAAGGTGCTCTGGTCAGATGAGACCAAAATTGAAGTTTTTGGCCTAAATGCAAAACGCTATGTGTGGCGGAAAACTAACACAGCACATCACCCTGAACACACCATCCCCACTGTGAAACATGGTGGTGGCAGCATCATGCTGTGGGGATGCTTTTCTTCAGCAGGGACAGGGAAGCTGGTCAGAGTTGATGGGAAGATGGATGGAGCCAAATACAGGGCAATCTTGGAAGAAAACCTGTTAGAGTCTGCAAAAGACTTGAGACTGGGGCGGAGGTTCACCTTCCAGCAGGACAACGACCCTAAACATACAGCCAGAGCTACAATGGAATGGTTTAGATCAAAGCATATTCATGTGTTAGAATGTCCCAGTCAGTCCAGACCTAAATCCAATTGAGAATCTCTGGCAAGACTTGAAAATTGCTGTTCACAGACACTCTCCATCCAATCTGACTGAGGTTGAGCTATTTTGCAAAGAAGAATGGGCAAAAATTTCAGTCTCTAGATGTGCAAAGCTGGTAGTGACAGACCCCAAAAGACTTGCAGCTGTAATTGCAGCGAAAGGTGGTTCTACAAAGTATTGACTCGGGGGCTGAATACGTTTGCACGTCACACTTTTCAGTTTTTTATTTGTAAAAAAAATTGAAAACCATGTATCATTTTCCTTCCACTTCACAAACTTTGTGTTGGTCTATCACATAAAATCCCAATAAAATACATTTACGTTTGTGGTTGTAACGTGACAAAATGTGGAAAAGTTCAAGGGGTATGAAAACGTTTGCAAGCCACTGTACATTTCAGGCTTTGTTTACCTTAAATTCCATCAAGTTCTTCATTTCACAAACGTTTTATCTTTCCTGTATTCCAAAAGAGAATCTTAATAACTCTCTGAGAATTCCTTCAAAGGTGGGACTTGGCTGCAATGGCTCATATGGTCTTTCGATCTGTATTATTCCAGAGATCAGTAACTTCTTTCTCTCCATTGTTTAAGAAAGAACTGCAGATGCTGGAAAAATCGAAGATAGACAAAAAGCTGGAGAAACTCAGCGGGTGAGGCAGCATCTATGGAGCAAAGGAATGGGTGACGTTTCGGGTCGAGACCCTTCAATCTGAAGAAGGGTCTCGACCTGAAACGTCACCCTCTCCTTTGTTTACGTTATGAAGGAGCTGTGCTGTGACAGCTCCATGGGAGCCTCTGTCCTTCTAGTCCCTTCTCTCTCCGCAATTAAGTTTGGCTGTGGCAATAAACTGGGCCGGCTTGCCGGGAGTATCCTAACCCACTACATGCCGGAGTGTGCCGGCCCACTACTTGTGGGTTTACTTTAGACACGTATGTTATGAGGTTCTTGAGCAGCATGACTCCGTTTGATTTTCCTTTGAGGGCTGAATTGTCTTTTTTCCTACCAATAAACATAAACAATTAACAGGGGACTGTATTGGGGAAGAGAGAAACAAGTTATACCTGGGGATGTTAGACTATGTTTTCCTCTCTTTTACAGTTCTGCTGTTGCCTACCTTTGTGGACACCTGCATACATTAGGTGGCCTCATGCCTGTTCTGCACAGCAGGCATGAACACGGGACACTGGAACTGGAGCTGGCTGACTGGATGGAAAACAGGAGGTTAGAATCTCTAGAATAAATAATTTAAAACTGTTCTTGAGAAAAGTTTTAGGAACGTTTTATCACTACAAAGCTTTGAACTTCGGCGTGGAAACAGGTCCTTTGGCACCCCGAGTCCATGTTGACCATCCATCATCACCTGTAGGAAAGAACTGCAGATGCTGGTTTAAATCGAAGGTAGACACATTCATCTCCTGTAAATAGTTCTATGCCCTACACACAAGGGGCAATTTACATAAGCTAATTAACCTACAAATGTGCTGGTTTTTGAAACGTGGGAGGAAACTGGATCACCCGGAAAAAACCCACGCGGTCACAGGAAGAACGTCCAAACTCCACAGAGAGCACCTGTAGTCAGAATTGAACCCGGGTCTCTGGCGCTGTGAGGCAGCAGTTCTACCACTCTGCCACCTATACTTGATTAATTTTATGTTGTTGAGTTACATTTTGGCAATATATTAATGAACCATATTTAGAATACCAGATTGACCTTGGTGATTTTTAATTCAGAAATTATTTTATCAAATCTGTCACAGCTGAAAACAAATCAAGGGTTGGAGCCCATTACTCTTCATGTGCACTAATTCTTTCCAAGTTCGTATTTCACTCCGCTATCTCAGGCACCCATCACCCTCAGTATTTAAAAAAATATATGCCCTGCATATCTTCTTTAAACTATGCCTCTCCCACCTTAAAGCTATGCCCTCTGGTCTTTGACTTTTCCACCCTGGTGAAAAAGGTTCTGACTGTCTACCCTACCTATGCATCTCATAATTTTATATATTTCAATAGGGTATCCCCTCCCTCTGGAATTCCAGAGAAAACAATCCAAGTTTTCCAGCCGCTCCTAATATCCTTTAATGTATGCAGAATTCTCATAAACCTCTTCTGCACCCTCTCCATAGTTTCCACATCCTTCCAGTAATGGGACGACCTGAACAGTACGTAATACTCCAAACATAGCCGAACCAATGTCATAAAGAGCTGCCTCATGACTTCCTGATTCTTACACTCGATGCCCGACCAATGAAGCCTTTACCACTTTAACTTCTAGTGTTGCCATTTTCAGCGAGCTATGGATCTGATCAATAGCCAAGATCCCTCCATATCAATTATCTTAAGTGTCTTGCCTTCAACGATATATCTTCCCCTTATATTCGACCTCCAAAGGTGGAACACCTCATATTTGCTCCAACTGTCATGTGCCCACCCATTTCTGTTGCTGAGCTATATCCTGCTGTATACTTTGACTATCTTTCTCACTGTCTGAACTTCACCAATTTTGGTGTTGTCTACAAACGTATTAACTAACCCGTCTACATTTACGTCCAAGTTATTTAGAAACATAGAAAATAGGTGCATTCGTCCCTTCGAGCCAGCACCACCATTCAATATGATCATGGCTGTTCATCCAAAATCAGTACCCCATTCCTGCTTTTTCCCCATATCCCCTGATTCCGTTAGCACCTAAGAGCTAAATTTAACTCTCTCTTGAAAACATCCAGTGAATTTTCCTCCATTGCCTTCTGTGGCAGAGAATTTCACAGATTCACAACTCTCTGGGTGAAAAAGTTTTTCCTCATCTCAGTCCTAAATGGCTTGCCCCTTATTCTTAAACTGTGACCCCTAGTTTTGAACTCCATAACATGGGGGAAATGTTGATTATATGGCCTGATCTTGTTTGGTACTGCAGTGTGGGAGGTCTTTGACAGGAAATGTTGAGGTCTTGTGACTTCGGCATACGAATGCCAAGCAGAACCAGAGGCTTCAGAACTCCAGTTCGACGCGTCTCCCCCGGCAGCCAGAGCGGCTTTCAACTGGCGATGGAACCGTTCAATAAGGCCGTTCGCTTGTGGATGATACGCAGCTGTTCGAATCCAGTTTGTACCCAAGAAGTCGGATTGTGTTTGAAACAGCGCAGACTCGAATTGCGGTCCTCGGTGTGTTGCGATCGTACTTGGGACCCCAAAGACCAAAATCCATCGGTCAACAAAAGCGCAGGCTATTGTTTCCGCTGAAATGTTGATGACTGGGATAGCATCTTGCCATATTGCCATAGAACCGGTCTTCACAAGTGAGCAGATATGTGTAGTTTCTTGATGGTGGGAGTGGGCCGACCAAGTCCAGGTGCACGTGCTCGAAACGGGTGTTCCGTACGGGAAACTCACCGAAAGAATCACCTGGACATCTTGGATTGTGACTCGTTAGACAATTCTTCGCCCATAATCCAATGTCACGCTTGATGAAAGGCCAGATGAAACGTTCAGAGATTAGTTTTATCGCAGTCTTCTTGCCCGGATTTGATAAGTTGTGCAGCACGCTGAAAACCTCTCGACGCATCGCCCTAAGCACAAGCGGCCTAGGTTTGCCAGTGGAAGTTTCTCTCGCGTCACCAATCCAATTTTAGGGCTGTATGCGTCCGGTGGGAATGGATAAGATCGACATCAGTGTGCTGCGCGCAAGCCATGGCATAAGAATCGATGAGTGTGGCCGCATTCAGAGCATCCACCTCCAGTCTTGATAGGGCGTCAGATCTGGAAGAAGAAGCTGCTGGGAACCCATATTTTCTCCGTTGGCTCGTGACATTGAGGGAGTGAAATCGAGCTTCTAGTATTGAAAACCACGCTCGTGTTGGTTGCAAAAAGTGTTTGGACGTCAAGTTTTACTTCGTCGACTGACGCTGTGTCACCTTTATTGTCATACATTTCGTGAGTAAGTGGAAGGTTGCGTATAGCTATGGGGTCACCAGTTGTATGATCTACTGAATCCCACGACAGAAAGCAAAGAACAAACGACACTTAACTGAGCCAAAAACCTTGTGTCACGTTTATTCCAGAAGCCGATTTTACCTACATTCTCACCAATCATAACCTGTGTGCAGATGAGGCCAATTAGTGCATCTGACCTTGGAGTTGTTATTGACCTCTTGTGGCTGGACCTTCTCGTGAGGCTGTGTGCGAGTCGCCAGCCGTGACTGGCTGTATGCAAAACCAACGTGGGCGTGAAGGCGCTACATCCTCTCATCCTTCTAAATTCCAGTGAATACAGGCCCAGTCCACCCATTCTGTCATCATATATTAGTCCGGCACTCCCTCAATGGCAAGAATGTCCTTTCTCAAATTAGGAGACCAAAATTGCACACAATACTCCAGGTGCGGTCTCACCAGGGCCCTGTACAACTACAGTAAGACCTCCTTGCTCCTAAACTCAAATCCTCTCGCACTGAAGGCTAACATGCCTTTAGCTTTCTTCACTTCATGCTTACTTTCAGTGACTGATGTACAAGCACACCCAGGTCTCGTTGCACCTCCCCTTTTCATAATCTGACACCATTCAGATGATAATCTGCCTTCCTGTTCTCGCCACCAAAGTGGATAACCTCCCACTTATCCACATTATACTGCATCTGCCATGCATCTGCGCACTCACCTAACCTATCCAAGTCACCCTGCAGCCTCATAGCATCGTCCTCGCAGCTCACACTGCCACCCAGCTTTGTGTCATCTGCAAACTTGAAGATGATATTTATATCATAAACATCAGGGGGCCCAGCACAGATTCTGTGGAACTCCACTGATCACAGACATCCAGCTAGAATAATGCCCCCCCCCCCCCCAACCAAAAAGTATTTGGGCGATGTCGATTTTGTGGCAATGTGCTTCAGGACCACTCACCAGACAGCCTGAAGTGGCATCAATGAGCAGAGCGAGTGGGGTTTAGCCAAAAAGAATGGTTTGGGATTTTGTTGATTTTTAAGAGTAGGTAACATATTTAAGTCATCTTGATCTTATTTCTGGGAGTGTTGGTCCAGATGTTAGTTATTCGAAGTTATTAGTTAGTTGTGTGGGATTGGGAATGGTAGCCTGTCATCAGGCTGATGTCATACTTCAGCATAATATTGTCAAGGGGAAGTACATCCAGAGCATAATTTGAAAGGGGTGGGTGGGTGTTCTTTGTGTAAAGAAAGGATGAAATGCTAGGGTCCACTACCATTAACATGGAGGCAAGGTGCCAGGGGAGGATTGAGTGCTGGGAAACATAGAAGGCAGCAGAAAGTCTGAGAAAGTAATGAAACAACATGATCATAAGTTAAATCTGGTCATTTATTTTCCTCATACATGATCAGGTATCGCAGCGATTTGAGACCAGCTAATTCTTTAAAGATCAGAAGTTGACCGATGTCCGCATTACTTTTAGTAGGAAGATAAATTTGTCTTCTGGGCATACCTGAAGTCACCTGCTTTTCTATGCAAGTTTGTTTGGACTCAACTGTGAAGTCCTAATCTTATTTGTCTTGTTGGGTTTCTCTCGGCAGGTACCGTATATTGGTTTTTGACCATGATCTGTTTAGCTTTGTGGATCTGAAGTTTGATAAGTGGCCAGTAATTGTCATCACAAATCCAAAATCTGCTCTATATAGTAGCCCTGGACATGAGCCACTGGGAAAAATAAAGGAGTCTACACACATCAGGTATGAGCTGATCTCTGTTCAGTTGCATTGCTTTTAACTTTTTTTCGAAACAAGGTTAGAACCAAATATAGTTTCAGCTGTGCGGCAGATAGAAAGAATAACCATAACCATAGTTGAATATGTCATAGATTCCATCATGCATTCAGCATATTTCGACGTATTCTATGGAAAATTGGAATGTGGACTGTCAACTCTTGTATTGGCAGGTGATAGGGCAGATGGGTCCTCTTCTAAACACAGAGTCACAGTGCATGAAAACAGCCCTTCTAAATTCTACTTAAACGTTGTGGTTACTTGCCTCCTCCACCCCTGCAGGCAGTGCTTTCCAGATTGCAACTGCACTCCGGGTGAAAACATTGCTTCCTAAAGTTCTCACAATCCCCTTCCATTAAACATATGATGTCTGGCTTTATACACCTCTGCTATGGATAAAGGTTCCTATGATCTACCCTGTCAATGCCCCTCCTAATTTTATACATCCTTAATAGGTTCTGCTGAACCACCTCTGCTCCAAGGAAAACAAATCCAGTCCCTTCTCGTAACTGAAATGCACCATCCAAGCAAAATCCCTCCTATGGCACACTTTAGTTTAGTTTAAAGATACTGCACGCAAACAGGCCCTTTGTTCATGCTCACCCTCGATTCACCAGTTCTCAAGTATGTTATCTCACTCTCTGATCCCAACACATTGGGGTCAATTTACAGAGTCCAATTAACCTACAAAACCCATACGTTGTTGGGGTGTGGGATGAAACCAGAGCACCTGGAGGAAACCCACTCAGTCACAGGAAGAATGTGCAAACTCCACACAGGCAGTGCCTGAGGTCAGGATCTAACCGGGTCTCTGGTGCTGTGAGGCAGCAGCTCTACCAGCTGTGCCACAGTGCTCAATGAAGACAGTTCCAGAATTGAAAAATCCCAAAGGTGTAACACTGTAAAGTTATTTTTGGATGGCTCATGGCATTGAATCAATACCTGAACTCAGTTTGAAAGACAAGGGTACTACCACTGAACCACAGCTGACATCTGATCATATATATGGACGGAGAGTGATGAATCACTTTTGCACTCCTCTGAGTGACCAAAAACAGAATTCACCTCATCCTTTATGACTTTAATTATACTGGATTTATAACCGATTAAAATAGCATGTGAGTAAATTGCATCAATATCAAGGTGTTGGGAATAACAGTGTGTATGAAAGAGAAGACTGCAGCTTGACAATGCACTGAATCAGTTATAGAACATGGATAAAGGCTCTACAGCCTGACGTCCAAAGAACCAGGTGTTATAACTGAGCTAGTCCCATATGCCTCATGTCCCTCTAATTTTTCCTATCCATGTATCTGCTTAAATCTCTTGTAAAAGTCGCAATTGTACTTTTCTCTACAGTTTTTCCTGGTAGCTTGGTCCATACAGACACCCCCCTCTGTGAAAAAAAATTGCCCATCAGGACTCTTTAAACCTACACTTTCTAGTTCTGGATTGCTCTACTCTAGGACAAAGACTGTGACCATTCATTATAACTGCATTTCGTGACACCTCTCAGCCTCCCAAGCTCCAGAGAAAAATATCCCAACCTATCCTTGTAAACCAAAGCTCTCAAGTTCTGGTAACATTCTGGTACTGTTTTCAGCTTAATAATATAGTTCCTATAGCAGGACCGCCAGAACTGCACATATTACTCCAAGTGTGGTCTCACCGACGTCTTCTACAGCTGCAGCATGACTTCCCGACTCCTTTTGATTAGGATTATTATTGCCTCGTCTACCGAGATACACTGAAAAACGTTGTTTTGCGTGCTATCCTGTCTAATCATAATAGGTAGTGCAAAGAGAAAAAATAAACAGAGTGCAGAATATACTGTTACAGCTGCAGAGAATGTTCAGGTAAAAAAAGTGCAGGGGCCACAATGAGGTAGGTTGGGAGATCCAGATTACATTCTTTGTTTATGAGAGGTAAGTTCAATAGTTTGATAACAGCGGGGAAGAAGTTGTTCCTGAATTTGGTGTACATACTTCAAGCTTTTCATCTTTTGCCCAATGGAAGTGGGGAGAAGATGGAATGAGCAGGGCATGAGTGGTCCTTGATTATGTTGGCTGCTTTCCTGAGGCAGTGTGAAGTATCGATAGAGTCAATGGGCTAGTTTGCATGATGGACTGGGTTGCATCCAGAACTCTGCAATTTCTTGTGATTTTGGGCAGAACAGTTGGAAATACAAGGTACACAAAAAAGCTGGAGAAACTCAGCGGGTGCAGCAGCATCTATGGAGCGAAGGAAATAGGCAACGTTACGGGCCGAAACCCTTCTTCAGACTGATCGGGGGTGGGGACAAGAAAGGAAAAAGGAGGAGGAGCCCGAAGGCTGGGGGATGGGAGGAGACAGCAGGGGGACTGAGGAAGGGGAGGAGATAGCAAGGACTAACAAAATTGGGAGAATTCGATGTTCATGCCCCCAGGATGCAGACTCCCCAAGCGGAATATGAGGTGCTGTTCCTCCAATTTCCGGTGCTGCTGAAATACAAGTTGTGATTCATTTGAATAGAATGCTTTCTACGATGAATCAAGAGAAAATGGTTGGTGTCATTGGAGAGGTCCTGAATTTCTTTAGACTTCATGGGAAATAGAGGCGTTGGTGTGTTTTCATAGCTGTAGTGCCACTGTGGTCGGACCAGGACAAATAGTGATATTCATGCCCAGGAACTTGAAGCTCTTGACCACCTCCGCTTCAGCACCGTTGATGCTGACTGCGGCAGGTACATCACTCTGTTTCCTGAAGTGGGGGAGAAAGGAAAGGGTGAGGGGGGATTAGTTAGAGGTCACCTAAAATGGGACTCATAAAGCGACATAAACAGAATATGAGGTGTTATTCCTCAAGTTTCCAGTTTGTATATGGCCTCACTCTGGCAATGGAGGAGGCCCAAACAGAAAGGTCAGTAATGGAATGGCAATGGGAAAGGGAGTTAAAATGGTTACCGGGTTCCTTCCCATTTCTCATTCTTAACTTCCCCCACCCCTACTTTCCTCCCTCTGGCTTCACAATTTGCAACCCTTCAATTCTCTCACTTTCTGATTTTATCTCTGGCTTATAAAACAAAACCCTTCACCTGTGTCCACCTATTACCTGCCACGGTTTGACCTGCCTCTCCCATCTTCCAGCTTTCTTATTCCCCCCCCCCCTTACCATCAGTCTGAAGAAGGGTCTCGACACAAAACGTCACCTATCCGTGTTCTTCCGAGATGCTGCCTGACCTGCTGAGTTACTCCAGCACTTGTGTCCATTTTTTTCAATTAATTCAGATTTGTCTGCAATTTCTTGAACATTTTCATCTGTAGAGGGAATCTGAGTTAATACTTTAGACTGATAATCAGAATTGCATAATGTTGGAGATGCAACAGGTTTCCAACAAATACAAAAGTAGGGGAAGGGAAGGGAAGGAAAGGACAAAAGGATCGTTCAGTAATTGGGTGAAATGCAGGAGAGATAAAATAATGAAAGAGATGATGGTGCAAGGTGGCAGTCGGACATTCATGCCCTCCCTCCGCCTCTCTGCTCCAAAATCCCCCCCCGCCCCCAAAATCAACCTATCCATTCTCTCCTTAAACTAAAATATATTCCAGCCAAGATTCTGGTAAATCTCTCTCCAGTGCAACACATTCTTCCATTGAGCTTTACACAGTACTCCAACTCTGGCCTAACCAATAATAATACTTTTGTATTTCAATCAAGCATTATGTATGCCTACAATTTATCTACCTGTACTGCCCCCTTCAGAAATCCTTGAACCTGTACACCAAGTTCCTGCAGTTCTGCAATACTCCCGAGAGAATAGAGCTACAAAGTGAGAGGGGGAAAGTTTAATGGAGACGTGTGGACAGGTTTTCTACACACACAGTAGTGGTGTCTGGAACGCATTGGTGGTGGAGGCAGATACGATAGTGGCGTTTAAGAGGCTTTCAGATAGGCACATGGAAGTGCGGGGAATAGAGGGATATTGATCACGCACAGGCAGATTAGATCAGTTTAACTTGGCATCATGTTCGGCACAAACATTGTGGGCCGAAGGACCTGATCATGTTCTGTACTGTTCTATGTTCTAGGGTTCTGGTTTCATTCTGTATGAAGGGGCAGCACCACGCCTCAGTTGGTAGAGCCACTGTCTCAACAGCACCGGACACCCGGTTTACACCTGATCTCAAGCACTGTCTGTGTGGAGTTTGCATGTTCTCTCTGTGACCACTTGGTTTTCTTTCGGGCACTCCAGTTTCTTCCCACATATCAAAGGCATACGTCAGAATGTTAATTCGCTGCTGTAAATTGTCCTAGTGTGTAGGTGAGTGGATGAAAAAGTGGGATAACATAGTACTAGTGTGAACGAGTGACTGATGTTGGGCGTGGACTTGGAGGGGGGGGGGGGGCATCTTTTTTTCCTCCCAAAGTGAACTCCTCGTTCTTTTCAGGATAAAACTCCACCTTCAATTGCTCTGTCCATTTTACAAACTGATCAATATAATCCAGTAGTCAAAGTACCCTCTTCATTGTCATCCAGAAGTCTAAGGCTATCCCCCTCACAAGTTCAGAGATGAATCTAAGGATTTATTTTCCCTAACTTGTTGATCGAGATAGATGAGAATGTATTTCAAATCTTTTGGACGATTATAATGAATATTTGAGTGCAACCAACAGTTAATGACTAAAATGAGAGGAGCATTTAAGACCTTAAATAACAACGCAGAAGCTTGAATAATTGATACAATCTGAACTCTGAATTCTGAACTGCAAAGACTACCTGAAGATCATGCTGGAATCTGTACATCATCATTTATTGTCATCTCCCCTGTATGGATTGGTTCAGTTTATGCCCACTTGGGCGAAGGAGAGCAATGATGTTTACGTAGAAGCCACATTGTTATTAAATGTTAATATCAATTTAGAGGATCACATCAAGTGGGTATGGTAAGCCTTTCCCATCTCAAAATAATGTAACCTCCAAACCGATTTATAACACCATCAAACCGATTTATCACTCCCTACCACCACGAGGAAGCGAAACTCAAAACTAAAACATAACTTTGGAAATAAATTAGAATAAGTTAACTGATGCTACAATTCTCAATTATCTCATCACCAGCTGTCATTGGATTAGTCTGGGAGATGACCTCAGCCCCTCATTGACTGTCATAGCCATCCTTTTGGAGCACAGCCAGTCTTCCTTAGTCATTCCTGGATGATTCATGCCTGGCATGATGCTCATCATGAAATATATAAAATTATTAAACAAAGAGCAAAAGATAAATTAATGGTAAGGCCCTTGGGATATCGAGAAACACAAGTGTGCTCAGATTCCTGGAGGTGACAGCACAGATAGTCATGGTGATGAGGAAAGCATAGAGGATACTTGCCATCAATAGATTATAAGAGCAGGGAGGTTATGATACAACTTTATGAAATGTCCCCTCACCTGCCAATTCACATGGACATCTTCAACCCACCCACTGCTCGACTTCCATCTAGACGACCAATTTGGAAGAACCCACCACCAGCTGATTTCACCATCCAATCAGCTTGGAAAAAGGAATGGGAGTCCAAGGACGTCCCAAATAAACATCTGGTGTCAGACCCCACCCTACCGGTCCCTGGCACCAATCTCCCAAGGAAGCAGTGGACGACGCTGAATAGATTCAGGACTGGACATGGCCCCTGCTTGGCCAGCCTTCACAAATGGGGCAGCAGCCCAACCCCACGGTGTGCTTGTGGAGAGCAGCAAACAATGCAACACATCATTGAAGCATGCCCTCAACAAAGACTCAAAGGAGGACTTGTCACCCTTCATACAGCAGATCAAGAGGCAACTGCTTGGCTAAAGGACTTTGCATTCGCTAAATAAAATAAATGAAATGTTAATTACAGTTCTGGTCTCCACACTGCAGAAAGGCGATGATTACATAGCAGAGGGAGCAGAGGAGATTCACCAGAATGTTGTCTAGGATGCAGCCTCAGAACCCAAAGTACAACTTAGGACCAGGCCCTTCGGCCCACAATGTCCATGATGAACTTCCATATGCCTGCACATGGTCTACATGCCACCATCTAGATTTTCCTAGAATACTTAGATTTTCAGAAAGCCTTTGATGAGGTGCCACATGTGAGCCTGCTAAGGAAGATGAGAGTCCATGGTATCAAAGGGCAGATACTAGCATAGATATCAGGTTGGATGAATGGCAGAAGGCAAAGAGTGGCAATAAGGGGGGGCCTTTTCTGGTTGGGTGCAAGTGACTAGCGGTGTTCCGCAGGTGTCGGTTTTGAGGCCGCAACTCTTCACGTTGTATATTAATGATTTGAATGAGGGGACTGAAGGCTTTGTGGCCAATTTTGCGGATGATACAAAAATAGGTGTAAGGTCAGGTAGCGTAGAGAAAGCAGGGACTCTGCAGAAGGACTTGGACAGGTTGGGAGAGTGGGCAGAGAAGTGGCAGATGGAATATAGTGCAGAAAAGTATAGAGTCATACATTTTGATAGTAGAAATAAAGGCGTAGACTTTTCTAAATGGGAAGAAAATTCAGAAATCAGAGTGCATAGGCACATGGGAGTGCTGGTGCAGGATTTCCAAAAAGTTAATCTGCAGGTCGAATCAGTAGTAAAGAAGGCAATTTATTTCAATAGGGGTAGAATACAAAATCAAGGATGTAAAGCTGAGGCTCTATAAGCCACTGGTCAGACTGCATTTGGAGCATTGTGAGCAATTTTGGGCATCATATTTGAGGAAAGATGTGCTGGATCTGGAGAGGGTCCAGAGGAGGTTTACAAGAATGATCCCAAGAATGAGTGGGTTAACATATGAAGAGCGTTCGACGGCACTGGACCTATACTTGTTGGAGTTTAGAAGAATGAGGGGGGGACTTAATTGAAACATGAAAGGCTTGGATAGTGGATGTGGAGAGGATGTTTCCATTGGTGGAAGAGTCTAGGACTAGAGGTCCTCAGAATTAATGGACGTTCCTTTATGAAGGAGATGTGGAGAAATTTCATTCGTCAGAGGGTGGTGAATCTGTGTAATTATTTACCACAGAAGGCTGTGAAGGCTGTCTGTGGCTATTTTTAAGGAAGAGATAGATAAATTTGTGATTTGTACGGGTGTCGGGTATGGGGAGAAGGCAGGAGAATTGGATTAGGAGTGAGATATAGATCAACCATGATTGAATGGGCCGATTGGCCTAATTCTGCTCCTATCACATGACCTAATGATCTCCTGCCTATTCATGTCTGTCTGAATGCCTTATGTCTACTTCCACCACCTCCCCTTGGAGCACACTTACCACATTGTGTAAAAATAAAAACTTGCCTCACAAATCTCATTTAAATTTTAACCCTCTTATTTTGCACCTATGCCCTATAGTAAATTTCTAACTGGTCTAAATACTTTGACAATCTTCCTTGTTTTTCTCAACTCTGTTAATTTTCATGTCGCCTGCAAACCTATGAATCAGAGCACCTACAAGTTAATCCAAATTATTTATAAGCATTGCACTGATCTTGGCTAAACACCACTGGTCACAGACCTTCAGTGAGAAAGACACTCTCTATTACGAGTTTCAGTCTTCCATGACCAAGCCAATTTTGGATCCAGTTTACCATCTCAACATAGATCTCACGTGACCTAATCTTCTGGACAAACATATAGAAACATAGAAAATAGGTGCAGGAGGAGGCCATTTGGCCCTTCGAGCCAGCACCGCCATTCATTGTGATCATGGCAGATCATCCACAATCAGTAACCCATACCTGCCTTCTCCCCATATCCCTTGATTCCACTAGCCCCTAAAGCTCTATCTAACTCTCTTAAATCCATCCAGTGATTTGGCCTCCACTACCCTCTGTGGCAGTGAATTCCACAAATTCACAACTCTCTGGGTGAAAAAGTTTCTTCTCACCTCAGTCTTAAATGGCCTCCCCTTTATTCTAAGACGGTTCTGGACTCGCCCAACATTGGGAACATTTTTCCTGCATCTAGCTTGTCCAGTCCTTTTATAATATTATATGTTTCTATAAGATGCCCCTCATCCTTCTAAACTCCAGTGAATACAAGCCTAGTCTTTCCAATATTTCCTCCCGCCATCCCGTGGATTATCCTTCTGAACCTACGCTGCACTGCCTCAATAGCAGGATGTCCTTCCTCAATTTAGGAGACCAAAACTGCACACAATACTCCAGATCTTGTGAAATGCTTTACTAAAGTCCATGTAGACACTTCGTCAAAACATTTCTATCAAATTTGTGAGACAGGACCTTCTCCACAGAAGCCACATTTATGATCTCTAATAATATTTTCTAAATGTGAGTAAATCCTGTCCTTAAAAATCTTAAACAATTTCCCCACCATTGATGTACAGCTCAATTGCCGATATTTTCTGATATAGATTTCAGAAATACTGCATGGAAACAGGCCCTTTGGCCCATTGAGTCCACACAGACCATCAATCACCCGTTCACATTAGGTCTATGTTATTCAATTTTCTCATCCACTCCCTACACACAAAGGCGATCTACAGAGGGCAATTAACATACAAACCCACATGTCTTTGGGACTTAGGAAGAAACCTGAGCCCCGGAGGAAATGCACACGATCACAGGGAGAACGTGCAAACATCACACATACAGCACCTGAGGTCAGCATCTTTGACACTGTGATGCAGCAGCTCTATCAGCTGTGGAACTATGCCAACCATAATTTGTGCCCGATTTCCCTCATAAATAAATGAAGAACATCATCAGGTCCTGGGATCCACCTTATTGTTTTTCAAGACGCCTAACAACACCTATTTAATATCGATATGCCTAAGAATTACAACAAATCTCCCCACGATCTCACGAATATTCATGACACCTTAATGAATACTATTGCAAAGTGCTCATTAAGCACATCACCTACTCCCTCTGGTTACATGCATAACATTCTCTCATTTCTCCTTGAGTTTCAAAATCTCTAAATCTACTTTTTCCCTAGATAACCTCTTGCATATAAAATGCCATAACCTTCCTTGCCAAACTCATTTCATGGCTCTCTTCAGCCTAATTTCTTATTAAAGTTATTTTCTACTTCTTCAAGGGCCTTATCCGATTTCAATTACCTAAATCTTACAAATGCTTCGTTTTGCTTTTTGACTAAAATATATTTTTTTAATTAGAAGTAAGTACAATCATATGGCACCAAAGTGCCTAATATATATTTTCATAATACATTTTATGTACAGCTTTTGTTTTTTGTTATATTAAAGAAAGATTAGAATAAGAAAAATAAATTAGATAGTAAAGGATAGAAAGACGTGAGATATATAGTGTGAAAAGAAAAAGAAAAAAGACGAATGAGTGAAGAAAGTTGAGAAAAAGAAAATTAAAAAAAGAGCATAAAACATTAAAAAAAAAAGTAATGTGATCATTGTTTATAATCTTGACCATCCCTCGTCCAGTCCTGAAACAGTTATTTTTTACAATTGTGTTGCACCATATGATTCCAAAAAGACGACAAATGGAGACCAACTTGTTATGAATTGGTCTGATTTATCCATTAGGAGGAATCGCATTTCCTCAAGATGTGCGGTGTCCAACTTACTTGCAATCCACATTTTAAGCGTTGGTATTGATGTATTTTTCCAAAATTTAAGTATTAATTTTTTTGCTATTATTAAACCATAGTTAAAAAATAAATTTTGAGATGTGTTCAATTTATTCCCATCTTCCATTACGCCAAATATAATCATTTCAGTATTAGGTTCCATTCTTATGTTAAATAATTTTGTAAATATTTCGAAAATATCACTCCAAAATCTATAAAGTTTTATGCAGGAAACTAAGGAGTGCGTTATAGTTGCATTTTGGGATAAACATTTATCACAAATGGCGGATATATTTGGATAAAATTTGTTCAATCTTGTTTTTGAATAATATAATCTATGTAAAATTTTAAATTGAATTAGATTATGTCTTACATTTATCGAATATTTGTGAATATATATCAAGTACTTTTCCCATGTAACCTTCGTAATTTTTATCATTAGTTCCCGTTCCCACTCTTCTCTAAGTACCTCTGTCGATGGTAGGTCTATATTTAGAATACTATTATATAAATATGATATTAATTTTTGTGAGTCAGCTTCAATATTCATTGCTTCTTCCAATAATTAAGTTATTTTTTGATATCCTTGTATATATTTTTTCATGAAATCATAAATCTGAAGATATTTAAAATATTGGTTGTTTTTCAGTTTAAATTTTATTTGTAATTGTTGGAATGATAGTAGATTTCCCATTTCGTACATATCCCCGATCCTTCTAATTCCGAGACTTTCCCATTGGTTATATGTCTTATCAATAAGAGATGGTTTAAATAAAGGGTTATTCGCTATTGGCATTAACAATGATAAATTTCTTAATTTTAAAGATAATTTTATTTGTTTCCAAATTCTTATTGCACCATATATAATTGGGTTCTTCTTATATATTGTGTTATTCAGTTTTTTCGGGGAAAAGAGGATCGTTCCTATATTACAAGGATGACAATCCACTTTCTCCATTTTTATCCATCTTTTATCAACCAAAGTTCCTGAACTTTGCCATCCTTATCTTTCATCCTCTGGTCATGAACTCAACTAGCTTTACAAGAACAGGACATGTTAGATGTAGATTTGCCCTCAAACAGCCACTCTTAAGGGCCTGTCCCACTGTACGAGGTAATTCAAGAGCTCTCCCGAGTTAAAAAAAAAAAATCAAACTCGTGGTAAGCACGTAGAATGTACGTAGCGGATACGTCGGAGCTCGGGATGTCTCTTAGCAGCTCGTAATGCTAACGGCAGGTACTCGGGAAACGCGGTAAGCTCGGGAAGATGTCCACGAGAGCCCCGAGTGCCTACGAGCGGCTATTACTGTAATTCTCCGAGTTCGAATCAGGGGAAACACGGGAGCTCTTGAATTAGCTCGTACAGTGGGACAGGCCCTTAAATCTACTTCCTCCAGTTCCTGCTGAACATTGTTGCAGTTAACCTGCCCACAATGTAGCACTTTCACCAAAGGACCTGTCTACCCTTCTCCATAGCTATTTTACAACCTGTGGAATTATGGTCACGCCGGAGTCCTGGGTTCGATCCCCACTACGGGAGCTGTCTGTACGGAGTTTGGTTACTTTCTCCCCGTGACCGCGTGGGTTTCCTCAGAGATCTTCGGTTTCCTTCCACACTCCAAAGACGTACAGCTTTGTAGGTTAATTGGCTTGTTATAAGTGTACAAATTGTCGCTAGCGTGTGTAGGATAGCGTTAATGTGCATGGATCGCTGGTCGGCGCGGATTCAGTGGGCCGGTGTTTCCGCGCTGTATCTCAAAACTAAATCCCAAAATGCCAGGCTCGTTCCCAGTACGAGGTCTAGTACGGCCCCATCCCTAGCTGGACTATACTCTATCAAGTAACCTTCCTGGATGCACTGAACCAATGTTGCCCTATCTAAGTCCCTGGCACTAAGGTGTTTCAGTCAGTATTAGGGAAATTAATAGCACCCACTATAATAACTCTCATTTTCTATCATTCCACGATCTGCCTCTATATCGTTTTCTTGATACCACATGCCTATAGTATACATGTCATAGTAACTGCACCTTTCTTATTCTGAGTTCCACCCATATGGCCTTTTGTTGGATAAACTCTCCAAGATGTCCTTAGTGCAGCTGTAACAATTTCACTGATCACTCAACTCCCTAAACTATTTTACATTCCTTTCTGTCATGTTTCTATGTTTCTATCTGAAACATCTACACCCTGGAAAGTTGAATTGTTCGTCATGTTCTTCTCTTATTCATGTTTTTTAGTTCAATGCACTAATCCAAGCTTTGAGCTCATCTACCTTATCCATTGTACATTTTGCATTAACGTAAATTAATGTTCTATCTAATATTTGGATTATTTGGAGATCTGGTGGCAGAAATAAAAATAACAACATGTGGGAATTAATACAGCTTTGTGGACTGATTATTGTTGGTAACTTGGCTTACATTCATCATCAGGGTCCTAGCTTTCTCCACGGCAAATGTTACCTCGGTACTTGTCAAAATTGATGGTATCACAATGGGCAGTGCAGTCCAAATCAAAGGTCCACTCCATACGCTTCTTTGGCGGCCGATGGATTATGGTGCAGGAGTACACTACATTGAAGTCCATGCACAGGTTAGTTTTCTTTAATACCAAAGCAATATTCAGCAGATAGACATCTAAAATAAATAGATCAAAAAACTATCTACTCTTGGGTCAGGCAATGCTTATGGAGACGGTTAATTATTATTTCATAACATAGTAAATAGAGGATTCTGTATTCATACTGCTGGGATGTAGGCACTCAAGCTGAATAAGAGATGCTGTTCTTCTGGTTTGTGTGTGGCCTCATTCTGGCAATGAAGGAGGCCCAGGACAAAAAGGTCAGATGGGGAAGTTAAAATGGTTAGCAACTGGGAGCTCCAGCATGCCCAGCAGTGGGTAATAACAATTAATGTGGTGAATTGGATAATTAACCCTTTAAAAAAAAAAGTTGAAAGTGCTCCTGGTTAGGGGTGTCAGGGGTTGTGGGGAGAAGGTTGGAGAATGGGGTTCAGAGGTTAAGAGGGGAAGATAGATCAGCCATAATTGAATGGCGGGTGCTTGATGGACCGAATGGCCTAATTCGGCTCCTATCACTGATGAACTGGGTAACATTTAATGCAGCGTAATGAAGCCATGCACATTAGCCAGAGAGCAGAAAGTAATGTATTTGATACTCCGTTCTGTTAGCAGTGTCAGCCACAGCAGGGAAATCAACCCAAACTTCAATCCTTCATTGCAATGTGAGAAAGTGAAGGCTCATCAATTAAATGAACAAACACATTTTGCTTGACTCTAAAGTCTTTGAGACTTATTATTTTAGACTGCATGTAAAGAAAGGCAACAACAGAAAGTGTTTGAGGGCAGTAAGTTAGTGGGAATCAATGCTCTCGGTAAAAAGTAGAGAGATAAAATGGTCAAAGGAAATGTTACAGCATTGGTTTAAAAAAAACTGTGGTGTTGTTATTGTAAGCTTTCTAAGGGCAAAGGATTTGTTAACTTGATTCCCTCTGTCTTTAATTGTAATTTGGCATTGTCCAAAATCCCTCATGCATTTCAAGTTCAAGTGAGTTTATTGTCATGTGTCCCTGTATAGGACAATGAAATTCTTGCTTTGCTTAAGCACACAGAAAAATAGTAAGGCATTTACTACAGTACAGATAAATGTGTCCATATACCATGATATAAATATATACACACATGAATAAATAAACTGCAAATAAAGTGCAAATAACAGAAAGTGGTTGTTAATAATCAGAGTTTTGTCCGAGCCAGGTTTAATAGCCTGATGGCTGAGGGGAAGTAGCTATTCCTGAACCTGGTTGTTGCAGTTCTTTGCCCTTTCACATTGACTTAATGAAAATTCAACCGCTTCTTGCCCTATTTCCACCTATAAATGCTCACTCAATCTAGAATCTCCATAGGTTTGCTGATCTGGTTGGGCACATCCCTCTGTAACAGGCATATTGGTAAATCGCGATGATTGATTAGGTAGCAGCAGCGGCGTGAGAAATCACCTATTCTCAAACCCAAGGAATACCCAATTTCTGCTCCTCAATCTGGGATACACTTAAGTAGGACATGGATCCCTTTGTCAACACTAAGGCTTGGACCACAGCTAGTTTACCTTAAATATAAGTAAACTGCTCACACTTGTTATTCCTCATAGTGAATCACATTTTTTTGATCTCAGGACAAAGCTGGAAGAACCACAGTTGCAGGCCATAAGTTTACAATGGAAGACATCAAACTGCTCCCTTTCGACGTGATGGCTTCATTCATCATCCAGGCTCCTCATCACATCACAGTAAGCACAACCATTGGCTTTAGAAAGACAGCAAAGGTTCAGGAAGGACTTTGGTTGGATTGTGCAGAGTTTGGTTTTTAGTTTTGTGTTCCCATTACAGAATGGTACCAGAGAAGTGGAGGAAATAGTAGAAATTAGAATGTATGAACTGCCTGTAATATGTTTCAGTACCTCTTCCTCTTGAATGTGAGTCTTAAACCCAGCCAATTAGAATTGAGTTGGCTGAGAAAGATAGAGAAATTGAATAGGATGGCAGGTATTCAATAATCCAAAGTCCTTCACAAATATATTCCCTTCAGCAAAGAAAATGTAGCTAGAAAAGTGAACCAATAGGGTACAACTGATTGAGAATATTAAATTAAGTGAGGTGAAAATGTGGCTAAAAAGAGAACGGATTAGTCAGATTTCATGAAGAAAAAGTAATTCACTGTCACTCTGCAGTTTACTGTGAATCACTGTCATTCTCTCTGGCTGTCTTTTCTGTGATTTGCCCTCACTGTGTGCTTTGATCTGCCTTTAATCTGATCTTTGCTGTGTTATTCACTGTCACTCTCTGCTCTCTGATTCGATGTTGTTTACTTTTGAGGGAGGTTTTCTCTACATTTTTCTCTGTTTTTGAGAGTTTTATTTTCCACATTCAGTCCAATGGATTTTTAGTGTGTTCCGTGATTCATTGTAGCTTTCTTAAGGACATGAAAGAAAATAAATGAAATGTAATTGGAGTTTGCACTACAGGCAAGTACAAACCACAATGGTGTCACATCAAACAGAAGAAACCCTGTGTTCCTTCTCCAGGGACACAAGGCATTGCATATGGCAGATTGATAAGTTGGCCTTGACCATTCCTTGCAGCATATTAACATTATTTAAATACTTCAACTATTTCAAATGTCGCTGATCCTCTGAGGTAGTAGGACTTGGTGGAGCAGGCCCCTGACAGTTCATGGTGTAAAAAGTTAATCAAGGCAATAGTTGTAGTTTTGCTACTAGCTGTCTAGTTGCCCCCCTTTCCCACTCCTTCTTATGCAAGCATGGTACCAACACCAAGGATATGCAGAGCTGCACCGATGCACAAAGTGGGACCCAGGGCCATGTCCGATGAGATCTAGTGGCCCAGGATTGTTCCTTTAGGAACTAGAGATGAGCTAACAGTATTGAAGCTTGATATGTTGTGAACTGGATATGTCTTAATGATAGACATAGAAAGCTGGAGTAACTCAGCGGGTCAGGCAGCATCTCTGGAGAAAAAGAATAGGTGACGTTTCATGTCGAGACCCTTCTTCAGACTGAGAAACGGGGAGAGGGAACCGAGAGATATGAAAAGGTACATAGAACAAATGAATGAAAGATATGTATAAAGACAGATCAAAGCCAGCAACAACGATCAAGGAAAGGTGGAGCCCACAATGGTCCATTGTTGGCTGTGGAGAAGGTGATAACAAGTAATACAAACAGTGAAACTCAGCAGGCGACAGTGAAACTAGTATGACGACTAGGATGGGGAGGGATGGAGAGAGGGAATGCAAGGGTTATTTGAAGTTAGAGAAATCAATATTCATACCACTGGGTTGCAAGCTGCCTGAGCGAAATATGAGATGCTATTCTAACAATTTGCGCTTGGCCTTGCTCTAACAGTGGAGGAGGCCCAGGACAGAAAGGTCAGAATGGGAAGGGGAGTTAGTGTATGGCAACCGGGAGATTGTGTAGGTCAAGGAGTACTGAGCGAAGGTGTTCACCCAATCTGAGTTTGGTCTCGGCGATGTGTAGGAATCCACACCTGGAACAGTAGATGATGTTGGAGGAGGTGCAAGTGAACCTCTATCTCACCTGAAAGGACCGTTGGAGGTCCTGGATGGAGGTATAAGGACAGGTGTTGCATCTCCTGCTTTTGCAGGGGAAGGTACCTGGGAAGGGGTGGTTTGGGTGGGAAGGGATGAATTAACCAGGGAGTTGCAGAAGGAATGGTCTCTGTGGAAAGGGGTGGAGATGGGAAGATGTGACTATTGGTGGGATCTCGGAGGTGGCGAAAATGTCGGAGGATTATGTGCTGAATGCGACAGCTGATGAGGTGAAAGATGAAGATCAGGGGGACTCTGCCCCTGTTGCAACTGGGGGAAGGGGGAGCTAGAACGGTGCTGTAGGGTACTCAGATGTCCTTAATATGGAACACCTCATCTTGGGTGCAGATGCGGCATAGACAGAGGAATTGGGACTAGAAGATAGTCTACAGGAGGCAGGGCGGGAAGAAGTGCAATATAGATAGTTCTGGGAGTCAGTAGATTTATAACAGACCTTAATGATGCAACCTTATATTTTGCAGCTGAAAGTTATCTTTATTTTGGTCCTTCTGATTAATCTCTTTGTAATCATCGCCTTCCGCTACTTGGCAAAGCCACGATTTAAAGGTAACTTTGTGTGTTTTACAGTTTGATTCTGTTTAAATTCTGTTGAAAATATAGGTTATGTTCAATATCTCAGCTGATTTGAGAGAGAAAACGATGGCAAGAAAAACAGTGCACTGTTGGAGGACACCTCCCTGACGCTCCCTTTGGCAAATAGGTTTTGAGTGGATTACACTCCTGGGTAGATAGATCATTAAGATAATGAATGACATTATAAAATTAGGTTATCTGTATTTTGACCAACGCAAAGAATTAAAATCACCTGCTCTTCACCGAGCTGTGGCGACGTCCGGGTAGCGGCACGACTCGGCGCTCCGGTGAGGGCGAACGGTGCGGAGCTGAGACACTCCTGTGCGGCCGGCACGGCTACCGGCTGGAAGGTTCTTCCGTGGGGGCAGCCCGGTGCGGGGCTGAGACGCTGCCTTGTGGGCGGCCCGGTGCGGAGCGGAGACGGTGCTACGGCGGCTGAGGCGGCGGCGACCTGGATCCTGGGCTCGGCCGCGGGCCAGTGGAGGACAATGTCGGGAGCTCGCAGGTCACTGGCTGGTGTCTGTTTTCCGGAGCACCCGTTGCAACAGCTGCGGGCAGCTTCGACCACCCCCCGGGCCGCCATCGCCCGGTGGGGTATCGCCTCGGCGCAGAGGGAGAAGAGGAGGGAAGAGACAGAAACTCTAAGACTTTTGCCTCCATCACAGTGAGGAGGTGTTTGGTGAACTCACTGTGGTGGATGTTAATTTGTGTTTATTGTGTTTTGTTATTATTACATGTATGGCTGCAGGCAACAGAATTTCGTTCAGACCGAAAGGCCTGAATGACAAATAAAGGTATTCAATTCAATAAAGGTATTCAATAAATCTGTATTCCGGCCTAGCGATTAGATGAGGGGTTTTGTGGATCAATGTGAAAGCTAAATCCTTGTCCATGAGTGCCAAAAAATAAATCTGCAGGTTAAGAAAACAGAAGGTGTTAATTTATTCCCATCTCTCCATTTCTTGTGATAATGGAAGTCCTATTGCGATGATATAGCAACTTGGTGAGACCTTTGTGAGGTTGCACTGACAATTACTAGGTTGATTCCTGAGTTCTGAAGCTTACCCAGAGGAAAAGAGAAAATCAGATTTCTGGCTCCTCATCACCATTCATCATTGCTCGACGTCCGCATAACCACATCTGCAAGGGTGATGGTTAAGATCAAATGGCTCCTTTCCCTCTGATTGCACATAATTCTCCATCATTGAACATTTCACTAATACAGTTTGTTCAAGCTTACAAAGAGACGCTTTGGGTCGAGACCCTTCTTCAGACTGAGAGTTAGGGGGAAGGGCATTTTCTTTCTGGGCAAATCTAGCTATGTGTCACTTTCGAAAAATAAGGGGTCGGTCACTTTGGATAAGAGATGAAAAATAAACTTTTTCACCAAAATGCTCTGAATTATTGAAATTTCAAGAGGGCTGTGCAGACCAGGTCACTGAGCATATTCACACTCAATAATTTAAAAAAAATTATGTGAATCAAGAATAGGTGCGGGGACAAGGGGCTGTAGTAGAAGATCAGACATGACCCTATTCAATAGCATAACAGAACAAGGTGTCTCAATGGCCTTCTATTTCTATTTTAAAGCATCTTTAAAAATGATTATCATTCCACACCATCCACTATCCTGCACATTCATCCTCTTGCCACTGCCACATTATCTACGAAAGACATTGTAGCCATTCACAATTAAATTTCCGCCCACTTCGTAGAATGAGGACAGCGGGTGCATGGGAACAGCAGATCTGAAATTCCCATCCAAGTTATACACCGTCAGTGTAGGGTCAAAGTCCCAGATTGCGCTTCCTGACAATATTACTGGAGAATCTACACCACAAGCACTGCAACAGTGCATGAAGCAGCTTGCATGATAAATTTTTGCCTTGCCAATATCATCCAAGTCCCATGAGAGAAAGAGGAGAGTACATTTTACTGCAGTGAGCTGTTCTGAATTTTTGAATACATCACCTAAAAGGAAGATGCCAGCCAAATTAAAAAAAAAGAAGAAAAAAAAAAAAAGCTTTCAGCAGTTTTGGACAAATATCTGAAAATTGTCCAAGGCTATTGAAAAGTGCAACTAATGAGACAGCTTTCACCAATGCTGAATGATCTCTGTGCCGTTTCCTTGAGGTTCTCTTCTAAATATACAAAATTGCTTTAATTTGCTATAAAATATTTTCAATCTCCTTTTGTTTTCAGATACCCCTGGTTTCTTTGCTCTGGTGAATTTTTCATTTCATGTGTTCTCAAAGACCAATATACTCTATTATCCCGTCTTACTATTCACGTGTTATGTAGCAGTGGGTGAGTATTTTAACAAGCTTTTCTATACAAACAGTTAAGTGCCGTAATGACTTTTCTATTAATGTTGCATTTGATTAGCATTATTTGTTCTTGTTCTACCTCATTTTTAGTTCTTCCTATTGTTTTATTTGATTCTCAGCTCTTCTTTGCATTTATTCAGAGTTCCCTACTGTAGTTTGATGTAATCCTGGAGTTTATCATAAGGACAAATTTCTAAATTAAATAATCCACTCTAATTGAGCAACATGGGCAGGGCAAGGCAAATCTGACCAATCTTTGGAGGAATTCAGACCTGAAGAACTTGAGGAGATTAGAGAGTTTGAACACGAGCATTTTAAATTATAGGATTAAAAACTTAAAGTGATGTTTTCCGTTTGGTAAAATATTTAATACTGTGATTAAAACTCAACTAATGGAGATTAAGTCTCTGTAAATTCATTCATCATCCCTGGAAGAAAGATTTCAAAATGTTTATGAACATCCATTTCAGGTCTTTAAAAGATGTAGATTGCAAATAATTTAAATGTATTAAAAGCTAGTCATGAAATTTTATTTCTGATATATTCAATTGAAGCAATATAACAGTATAATATGTTAATTTTAAGAGAAGAATGAAAGAAACTGGTTGTACATGAGCCATCATTGGTGGTCCATCATTTGTTCATTTTAATATCTATATCCGGATGGTCCCAACGCCAGAGATTTTAAATGGGAGTCAAGTGAGAATTTGGAGGGGCAAAGATTTTGTTCGGGGAATCTAGGATCTAGGCAAAGTCTGGAAAATTACAGCCCGACCGAACACTGCCACATAAGTATACTACATTTACTTACAACTGATGCTGGGTCAACTGTTAAATTTAAATCTGAAACTTTAACTAGAGATTGTGACAGAGGCAAAAGCTAGATTCATGGAGGTTAGGTCCTGGATCAACCATGAACTTAGAATCAAGGAGTTCAATAACGTAAGTCTTTGCCTGTAATATTTCTTGTAAATGTTTTGTTTCCTAAGGTGATAATGTGCTTTAGAAGGAAACAAATAGTTTAATTCCTTTCCCTTTCTTCCATGTTTTAACATAGTTGTAAAATTTTCAGCACCACTTTTGCAATGTTACAGGGCCCTGGTTTATTGGTGAGATAATTGATGACCATTTTGGAGCTTGCTTTGTCTTTGGTATCATTGTTGATGGTCACTTCTTGGAGGGGAGCCTGACTTTTTTCTGTGGAATCCTTCAGGTAAACTGACAATTTCTTGAACATTGTAGATAATACTAATCAATGTAATTAGATGCTGAGATTAATATTGTGCCTAACAACATTCTGAGCGGGGTTTTGATAAGAGTAAATAAATAAATTGTTTACAGTTGCTCAGGATTGGTAGCAAGAAAACATGTAGTGGATAAAACGAACTAATGCTGATCTCAGATGGAGATATGCAGAATACTCCCAATTCTTGGTTTGTCACTTTGGAGGTTGCAGACCTCATGGTGGTGTAGCAGTAGACTTGCTGCCTTACAGTGCCAGAGATCTGGGCAGCACAGTGGTGCAGCACCAGAGACCTGGGTTTGATCATGACAATGGGTGTTGTCAGTACAGAGCTTATACATTCTCCATGTGATAGGGTGGGTTTTCTACAGTTTCCTCCCACATTCCAAAGACCTACAAGTTTATAGGTTAATTGGCTTGTGTAAATTGTCCCTCGTGTGTAGAACTAATGTCCGGGTGATTTCTGGTTAGCGTAGACTTAGTGGGTCGAAGAGCTTGTTTCCATGCTATATCTCTAAACTAATCTAAACTGTTCATCCAGGTAATGAGATTTAGAGATACAGCATGGAAACAGGCCCTTTGGCCCACTGAGTCTGTGCTGACCAACGAGCAACCCGTACACTAGTTCTATCCTGCACATTAAGGGAAATTTACAGAAGACAATTAACCTACAAACCATACGTCGATAGAAAGTGGGAGGAAACTGGAGCACCCGGAGGAAAGCCATGTGATCATACGGAGAATGTACAAACTCTGCACAGTCATCTCCCATAGTCAGGATTGAACCCGAGTCTCTGGTGCTGTGAGGCAGCTGCTCTATCACTGCGCCACTGTGCCGCCTGTAACTGTCACTGTCATCTCTGCAGTGATGAGTTTAAGACCCACACTTCAGGGAGTAATTTCTTTCTCAAATCCATTTACTGAGTAACTAATGCAGTTAACAACACCTCTGCCAAAGGAAATATACCCTTCCCCCTTCACCCACTTGGAAGTTTAACACCTCAAATTTTTCCTCAGTTTGCTTAGTTCCAAAAGCAATATGGGTGGTATTGTGGAGCAGCTGGTAGAGCTGCTGCCTGCTAGTGCCAGTGACCCAGGTTTGATCCTGACCTCGGGTGCTGTCTGTGTGGAGTTTGCATGTTCTCCCTGTGATTGCATGGATTTCCTCTGGGTGCTCTGGTTTCCTCCCATATCCCAAGGATGTGCAGTTGATTGGCCTCTTTAAATTGCCCTTGGAGTGTAGGAAATGAGAAAGTGGGGTAACAGAACTGTGGTGAATGGGTGATCGATGGTCAGTGTGAATTCAGTGGGCCAAAGGGCCTCTTTCCATTTTGGAATGGATATTTAAAAGACTCATAATCCAGAGGACACAAATATTCACTGTTACTGTTGGAGAAATTTGATTTGGCTTAAAATATCAGGAAATAGTAGACAGAAATCAGTAGGTAAAAATGAGGTATTAAGTTTGTCTGCACATCCATTGAATGAAAGAAAATAACATGAAACTGTTGGATTACTGTGAGAATCCTGATAGTTCATGGATGCTCTTTAAGGAAGGAGACCAGCCAATGACTTGGTCTGGTCTGTATATCTAGGTTCATGTTAAAAACCAGTGCACTCAAGTTTGCCACCAACTTTCTCACATTTCACCAGAAATGGCTAGAAACCAATGGGAACAGATAGCCTCCCATCTGTGATAAAAGTGCAGTTGCAGAGAACGGTCTTAATGTAAAACTGGAATAACTAAAGATGGGTCCTGAGACGAAGTTGTAGAAGTGGGAGACAAGAAATGGGGAATGCATCCAGAAAATACCAGTCCATTTCTACCACTGTAATCTCAGCAGGCCTCTCCCTTTTAATGCAATGTGTAATTTTTTTTCACCAGCTGACATTTTTTAACATTCCGCTGATTTGCTACTTGTGCTGGTGCCTGCTTCTACGTTGCCGAGGGGCTTACTTCCGGTCCCACCTAAAATACACCGGATGGATCAGTTCCGGTCTCATGCACATCAGTCTGGTGGGGTTTCTTGCATGGCAAGCCTACGCCTGCTACTTCCTGCAGAAAACCTATGGGATTGTTGCCTTCTTCCTGTCTCCAGTGAGGACGTGGTCATTGGCTTTGGCCCTGGCCCTTGTCTACAAGGTCTGGAATTTCAACAATTCTACCATCAGAACGTTTAAAGCTGAAATGAAGAACTGTCTTTAGTCTTGATGGCTTTCAGAGGATATGGAGACAAATTGTGGACTCCAGTCACTTCACAACTACCAGTCATTTTTTTAACCTTTCATGAACACTGAATTCACATGGGTGACAGAACATAAATACCAAACTTTCTGCTCCCTTAACCACCATTTTTCAAACCAAAAAGTTCCAACACAATTCATTAAAGGAATCAAACTCAAAATACACTAAAATGCAATGGAAATTATATTTGAGAGACTGATGGGAGCAGCTAACATTTTGGTTACAGTGCCCCTGCTGGGTGGAAGACAACTTGTTTGTTTCCTTTCCACGATGTTCTTGCACTACGGAACAGACTGATTCCAATAAAGCAGCTGTTACCAGCTTTGATTCCTACATCAATTTTCAAGAACAATCAGTGACATAAAGTGCATGTGGTTCTTTGAGTGTGGAGTGTTGAACAAAATGTTAAATATTTTTCAAAAAATAATTGTAATGCGTTACACTGTAATTCCTGTGAATAATTTAAGAAATGTAGTTTTGTGATACAAAAGCAGAATATTTTGGATGCTGGAAATCTGAAATAATGTGAAATGGAATGCACAATAGACCAGAAAGCATTGACTTGAAATGCTAATCCTATTTTTGTCTGACGTTGCTGAGGTGCCCTCTTAAGGGGAGATATTAACCTGAGAATGTGCTGACCCTCGGGTGGGCAAAAATATCTCATTTCAAGTAGTAAAAATTTTTCAGTTTCCTGGTTAATATTTATCCACTGAACAACTTTAAAGTAATTATCTGGTGGTTATGAAATTAGCAATTGGAAGATCTTGCTAATCCTAAATTGGTTGCCTTACTTACACTACATCTGCAAGTATTCTTTAAAACTATTTCAATGGCTCTGAGGTCCATAATAATACTATACAAACCTGAACAGATGTATTGCACCTGCTCTGTTTCCAACCTACTGACTTTTGAATGTGAATGTGTGTCCTTAAGGCTTTATCTAAACTGTGATTATGACTGTAGTCTCTGCCTCAGTTTTTGCCGCACATCATTATTGGCAAGCACCAGCTGCTCACTCACGTGTTTTTCTGTGCTAGACACTTTCTCTGGGGAGGGACAATCAGCAACAGGTAGGGCTAAAGGTAGTGGTGTGGGCAGACCCAGGTGGAAGGTCTGTTACATGGTGGATTTCCTGGTGAGGTTTCATGAAAATCAAAGTAACTGCAGATGTTGGAGATACAAAATAAGGCAAGAAATGCTGGAAATATTCAGCAAGTCAAGCTGCATCTGTGGGAAAAGAAACAGCATTAATTAATGTTTCAGATTCAAGACTCTACATCAGAACTAGGAAGGAAGGATAATAGCTCAAAACTGTAGGGTTGACTTTTCAAAAAATCTAAGAAGGAAGGATAATGTGCAAAGCTGCACAGAGTTGAAGGCTTCTTAATGTTTCTGACTGGGTAAAACCAGGCTGACCTCGGCGATAAGCTGTAAATTAGATTGTATAGGCAGAGTGAATGGGAGGAGTTAGAGTTAAAACACGGACAGAAGTGCCTAATAGCTGCAATATGTAGCAATGTTACAACATTTTGAGATTTTAAAAATCAAGTGCAATTTATCCCATCAGATAAAGCATAAAAAGTTTAATTTGACACCTAATTCACTTTCATATCTTCAGTATTTAAAAAGTTATGGCCATTTACATACTCGGAAATTAGCATCTTGTTCCCTATTGCTTTCCCATTGTCTTAACACAAAAGCTGTGATCGAGGACAGTCAAAAGCCCATAACTTTCTTAAAAATCAAGAGAACTGAATGAAATGTTCAGTTATTATAGATTGAAGCATTCTGAAACAAATATAAAACATCTTACTAGGATGACCTGAAATTAAAGCATATAATTAGTTAATTACCTAATTGTAGTTAATTACAAAATTGACCGTTTTGACGGAAATAGTAATAAACACCCAGACTGCCTTGAAAATTCAAAAATGTGATATTCTCAAGATCAGAACTTTAATATTATTGTATTATATGCTGTAAATCCATAACAGATAGGTAAATAAATTACAATTTCTAGCAATAGACCAAGTCTTTATGGAGAAGATCAGTTGCTAGTATATATATATACATTTTTCTTTTAAATACCCTAAGTATCCAAATAACAAACTAATCCCATTCACACATGAATTCACAATATAACATGATTTTTAAATCTCACTGTCATGAATTTATATGCCAGATGGAAGGAATTTAATGTTTAATTCCCATAAATTAATCTAGAAACATCCACTCAATATAATTTAAATTTTTTTTTTTTTTGCACAATACATGGGACTAAAACTGATATTTTGTATTAAAAATATTGACTATGGGTGAACAATAACACAAAATATAGACGATTTAGATGCTCTTATGACATGATTGTCCAAAAAAAAAGAGCATTTAAATAATCTTGGGAGTGGGTTTTTCTGGAACGCGATCGATTGTAACATTGCATTTGCGGTGAATTTGAAACCCATATCGGCAGGAAAAACACTGCCGGTTCGTATGGGGCCCAAATCACATTTTCGCATCGTAAAATTTGATTAAAGCCATCCCGAGAAACAAGTTTATATGTAAAATAGACGACTTACATTTTGTTTTGTCCCGATCATGCGATCCGTCACGTTATAGGCATTGAGGGTGTTAGAAGTTGCTTTTTATTTTAATGTAATTATTGAATTGTCTCGCGATTAAATAAATTTTAAAAATCGGGAACGAAAGTCCGATCGATTGTTCTTCAGCAGCTAGCAGCCCGAGGAAGTCCGCCTCAGATAAGCAGGAGAAAACGGCATTTTAATCCCGCCCCCCCCCCCCCCCCCTCAAAGGCGCCAAAGTCGTGCACACGGCCAGTGGCAGAACTGCAGCGCCGCTGAAGGTAAGTTTTGTAACATCGCTATAATATGGAAAGCAGAACAATATGCAGGGCAGGTTATTCTGAAAACCAAAACAAACTGAGACAATATCACGAATGGGTGACTAAAATCGGTTATGTGAAAGTGTAGAATTCAATTATAGTCCAGAAGGCTGCAACCTACGGAGATGAGAGGTGAGGTGCCGTTCCTCAAGCTTACATTAGCCTCATTGTGACAGTGCAGGAGGCCAGAAACTGATAGCTCAAAGTCAGAGTGGGATGGAGAATTAAAGTGGCAGTTCAGAGTTGCCCTTGTGGACTGAATGCAGGTGCTCCACAAACCAATCAGTATCTGGTTTCTCCGCTATAGTAGACACCGAATGCAACATGCTATTTGGGTGAATTGCTGCTTCACCTGAGTGTTTGGGTCCTTGGATGGTAGGTAGGGAAGCGGTGAAAGGACACGCATCGGCTACATTTGCAAATGCTGCAAGAAGTGGGGTGGTTGGGAATGGAAGAGTGGGCCAGAGTCATAAAAGGATTGGTCTCTGCAAAATACTGAGGGGAGGAGAGGGGAAGATAAGTCTGGTAGTGGAATCTTTTTCATGGTAGCAGAAATTGCGGAGAATAATCTGTCAAGCAAAGGAGCTCTAATCTTGTTCGAACTGCAGAGGGTATGAGAGTAGAAGTGCAGGAAATGGATGAGATGTGATCAAAGGCATTGTTACTGTGGTAAAGAAGTCAGGGTTCAGGAAAAAGGAAAGTGTTCTAGAGGTACCTGCACGGAAAGTATTATTTGGCAAATACGATGGAGACGAAGGAACTGGGAGAATGGAACAGAGTCCCTAAAGGAAGCAAGGTAGAATGAAGAGTAGCCAAAATAGCTGTGGGAGTCAGTAAGTTTGTTATGGATGATTGTAGCTCCTGAGATGGCAGCAGGGAAGTGCAGAAAAGGAAAGAATCAGGTAATAACCATCTGAAGTTATGAGCAGTGTGGAAATTGGGTGCAAAAGTATTGTTGAAGCAGCAACAATGCAGTCATCAATATACAGGAAACCGAGAAGAGGGAGAAGGCCCAGAGAGGACCTAAAGCAAAGACAGTTCCGCATATCATAAAAAGACAGCCATTGCTTGGAACATGTTTGATACCCATAGCTACACCTCTGATCTGGAGAAAGTGAGTAGATTTGAAGGAAAAGTTGTCCAGTAAGAGAAAAAGTTCAGCCAGACCAAATCGGTGTGTTGGTGGATACCAGAGAGATTGGCCCTCTCTGCTCAAGGAGAGAGCTCGAGGAGAGAGCAGAGAGGGTCTTCAGACCATCCTGATGCCAGGTGGAGGTGCAAAGGGGTTGGAACTGCCCATGGTAAAGATGAGTCTTGAGACCAGGGAATTGAAAAAGGTTAAAATGGCAGAGGGTTTCAGAAGTGTCACAAATATAAGTAAGAAGGGTCTCCTGTGTAAATGAAGACCATAACTGTCAAGTGAGCAAGGCCTGATGTTTGACAGCCAGGTCAAGATCTTCAAAAAGGCATGTGAACATGTATGAGAGGTGATGCCTGGCCTCTGCGAGAAGGAGGTCAGTTTACCAGACCAAAATGATATCATCCTTGTCAACAGGTTTGATGATTATTGGGGTTGGTTCTTAGTGGAGAAGGCCATAAGTCAGAATACTACAGAGAAGTGGAAGAATCAAGATGAGCAATGTTGCACTGGCAGTTTCAATGAACAGATCACCTTAGTGTTGGCAGCAAAGAGGAGGGCTGAGGTGGATAGGGAGTAATGCAGACGTGAAAGGTTTGGGGGAAAGGCTTCTAGTCAAAGAAATAAGTATGGAGACTGGCAATGGAAGAAGAGTTCAATGTCATGTCGAGTTCAGAATTCATTGAGAGGGGGACATAGGTGAGGTAAGCCGAGGCCTCTGCTGAGGACTGATCATTCAGGATCAGAGAAGGGTGGATCAGAAAATGGTAGAGAATCGTTCTGAGTAATGTGAAGGGAGTGGAGGGAAGAGAAAGATAAAGAGTGCAATTGAAATTTAAAAAAACTCTTGGACGTTACAATCTTTGACGCCTGAAAGAAGGGAGCAACGTCACCTATTGCAACACCAAATGCAGCAAATAATAAAGTGGAACTGTTGTCCATTGCAGGTTTATCAAACAGAGATGATCCTGTTTGAAGTTTTTCCTGGAATTTAGGTAGGGCCCTATGAATGATCATGATATGTTAAAAAAACAATTAAATTGCTTGCAAATTACTATTTAACAAAACAACAAAGCAAAGTATTACGATCGAGGAATAAATCGGAACTGTGGATCATGACATCTTTGAGAGGCAGTCTCCAGTCTTTGCTTTCTCTATCAGTCATCCAATCTGTGATATTGGCTCAGCTTGTTTGTTTTCTTTTTTTTAATTCTCTGAAAGGTCATGCCCAGCCTGACCTGCCAGGCAAGTCTTCCTTCTCTGCATTTTACAACTCCGACATTTGTTTGTCCATATTCTCACTCTCGTGTAACCACTTCCATTCACGAACAGGAACAGGGTGACCGGGTTCAGAAATGTTTTGAACAATTAATCATTGGAACTCCTTGCATGGAAGAAGTAATTATTCACTGCATGAGGAGGGAATATTGCTCATCACACTGGAACTGCATTTGAAAAAAATAAAATGCCACAGTAAAAGTTATCAATTGTCATGCACGTCCCATCCACTTAATTACTGCTGTTTAAGTTACTGCATTTCTGTAGCTCCTTGAAGTTAATAAAAAATGTTCCAAGATACATCGCAAGTATCTTTAAGATCGATGGGATTCACGGTGTCTTGGTTGTTTTGATTCAGAACTGGCTTATTCATAGGTCAGAGGGTTGTGGAGGAAAGAAGATATTGTGACTGGAAGTCTGACCAGTGGAGTTCAGCAGGGATCTCTGCTGTTTATGATAGATACAAATGACTTGGATGTAAATGTAGATAGGTTGATCAGTAAGCTTAACCGTAAGTAAAGTTGGAGGAGTGGTAGACAGTGAGGAGGGCTGTTTGAAGAAAACAGCAGAATACGGATCAGCTGCAGAAATAAGTGTGGAAATGGCAGATGGAATTTATCCATGCAAATGTGAAGTGTTGTACTTTGGGAGGTTGAAGGGGAGAGTATACAGTTGATGACAAGACCCTTCACAACATTGATGTGCAGAAGAGATCTTGGAGTCTAAGTTCATAGCTTACTGAAGGTGGAAGCACAAGTGGATAGGATGGTAAAGAAGCCAGTTGGTATGCTTGCCTTCACTGCTGGGGGCATTGAGTAGAAGAGTTAGAAAATCACGATGCAGCTGTATAAGACTGTTAATCTTTATGTTAAGCTGCATTTGGAGTATTGCAAGCATTTCTGTTCACCCCATTACAGAAACGATGTGGAGCCTTTGGAGAGGGTGTAGAGGTGCGTTACTAGAAGGATGTCTGGATTAGAGGGTTTTAGCCATAAGGAGAGGTTAGATAAACTTGGATTGTTTTCTCTGGAATGTCAGAGATTGAGAGAAAACTTGATAGAAGTATATACAATTATGAGAGGCATAGATAGGGAGATAGTCAGAACCTTTTCCCCCAGGTGGAAATGTTCAACACTAGAGGGCATAGCTATAAGGTGGGAAGGAGGACGTTTTTTTTTACAGAGAGTGGTGGGGCCTGGAATGCATTACCAGGGGTTGTGGTGGAGGCAGAATCAATAGTGGTGTTTAATAGGCATATGGATGTGCAAGGAATATAGGAATATGAATCATGTACAAGCAGATTAGATCAGTTTAACTAGGCATCTTGTTGGGTGCAAATATCGTGGGCTGAAGGCCCCATTCATGGGCTGTACTGTTCTATGTAAGAATGATACCAGACAAACAGACTGAGCCACAGTTGCTACATCAGGTAGAAAATGATAGAAACACTCGATTAAATGAATGCATTTACAAAACATCTTGAGGAGAAACAGTGATAGTTTCAGGAAGGGAGCCTGGAACTAAGTAGAATATGTAGCTGGCAATGGTGAGGTGAAAGGAATAGTAGAGGTTGTTTGAGTTGATTTCCCATTGTAAGATGCTAGGAGATCCCACAACTGCAGGAAGCCACCACTCTAAACTCCACATGGAATCAGCCCTCAGTTGCAATATTGCCAGGGAACGTGTTAGCAAGCTGGACTTACAAGGGTTACTGTAGATGGGTACTTCATAGTTAGTGTGGACATGGGTGAAACCCTATTTCCATGCTGCATGCATCTGTGTCTGATTTTATGGCACATACATAGAGAACTCAAACTTTTTGGGATTTATATAAAACTGACTCTACAAAGTCTAGGCCATCAATTCCATAGATCTGTCATTGCAAATGTCTTTATGCCATTCCTTTAGACCTAAATTACTCCAAGCCCATTCCTCATAGAACATGGAATTTTCTAAATGTAAAATATCAGGGTCAATCTCTGGCATATTCAAATTGCATAGTGCCCACACTTTCAAACCCAACAAAAACTATCCATGTGAAGATACAGTTACCAATAACTTCATGTTTCCAATTCTTAGTTTCCAAGTGGAATAGTGTAAAGGAGTTGTTTAACATGCAAGGTCAGCCATAGGCAAGGCTATCACAGGATGGTACGCTGGGTTCAAACATTACCACTTCATAAAGGAACGATCAGTCATAGTGAGAAACTAAAGGGCCTGTCCCACTGTACGAGGTAATTCAAGAGTTCTCCTGAGTTTTCCTGATTCGAACTCGGAGAATGTCCGTAGCGGGTCAGTAGGAGTTTGTGGATGTCCCGTAGCGGCTCGTAATGCTAACGGTAGGTACTCGGGAAATCCGGTAAACTCGTGACGTTTTTTCAACACTGAAAAATGTCCACGAGTAAAAAAATACTCGTGATGAAAAATAGTTACTTTTTACTCATACGAGCCGCTACGAGACATCAACAAACTCCTACGGACCCGCTACGGACATTCTCCGAGTTCGAATCAGGGGAAAACTCGGGAGAACTCTTGAATTACCTCGTACAGTGGGACAGGCCCTTAACAGTAGAGAAATGCTGGTAACTCCGAGAGTCAGTGCTGTACAGCGTAGACACAGGTCATCGGCTCACCGCGTTCATGCCAACCATCATACCATTCGATATTAATCCCACTTGCCTGCATTAATTTCATATCCCTCTATTCCTTACTCATTCGAGGACCTGTCCAGATGCCTCTAAACTGTTCACCATCTCTTTTGGCAGCTCATTTCAGGCACCAAATACTATGTGTGAAAGTTGTACCCATTAGATCACCTTTAAACCTCCTTCCTCTCACCTTAAGCCTATGCCCTCTAGTTTTAGACTCCACTGTCTGGGAAAAATACTGTAGCCGTCCACCGTATATATGCCCCTCTTGATTTTATAAACCCTTGAGAATTTTACACCTTCTCCTTCTTCGCTCCAGGGAAAACCCAGCCGATATAATCAAGTGCAGCCTGTGTACAACTATAATATGATGTCCCAATTCTTGCAGTCAATGCACAGCTAATAAAGGCAAGGATCTCATAGACCTTCACCGGTCTGCTTTCCGGGAACTATGTATTGTACCCCTCTGTCTCTATGCATAACAACATCCCCAGGGCCTCACTACTCACAATGTACAGTATATCCTGCACTGGTTTAACTTACCAAAATAGACCACCTTGCACGTCTAAATTCCATTTGACATCCCCTTGCCCACTTGATCCAAATCCTGTAATCTACAACTAATTTTTCAGTTCATTATACCACCAAATGTGGTGTCATCTACAGACTAACTAACCATGCAACCTACATTCTCATCCAAAGTATTAAGATACATGACAATCAACAGAGGATGTAGGACAAATCCCTGTGGCACAACACTGCTCACAGACCGCCAATCTGAAAAAGAACCCTCCTCTACCATCCTCCGACTCCAATCACTGAGCCAATTTTGTATCCAATTGGTTAGTTTACTCTGGACCCCATGTGATCTAACTTTCTGGTCCAGCCTACCAATGCTTTGCTTAATTCCACTTGTCTGCCATCCTGCATCATCACTTCTCTTAGTTACTACTTCAAAAAACTCCGTCAAATTTGTGAGACATGATATCCCACACACAGACCTATGCTGACTGTCCTGAATCAGACCTTGTCTTTCCAAATATTGATTAATACCAACTCTCAAAATTCCTTCCAATAATTTTCCTACCACTTATCTAAGGCCTCTAGTTCCCTAAATTATCCTTGCTGCTATGACTATGACAATCATTGGCTGTCCTACAGAATTGCTGTGTCTCACCTATGACTAACAAAATGATTTTAAAAATCTCTGCCAGGGCCCCAACATTCTTATCCTTTGCTCGCTGTAACATCCCAGGATGCACCAGGTCAGGCCCTGGGTATTTAATCACCTAAATGGACTTTAGGACCTCTAATACCTCCTTCTTTGCAATGCTGGTCTGCTTCAGGATATTACAGTTCCCTCCCCTGAATTCACTAGCTTCCATTCCATGCTATTACCACACTGGTCCTTAAGGGGATCTATTTTATCAAGTACTTTTGGACCCTTGACATATATAATATATGGAATATATTGCGGGAAATTGTGCTTTAGTATTAATCAAACTTCAGTAGAATATATCTATATAAAGGCTTATTCATTTGGAGTTTGAAAAATTGAGATGTTCTTCGAGATTTGGTTGTCCTTGTATGTGAAGCATTAAAAGTTAATATGCAAATTCAGTGTGTAATTTGCCTTACAAAAGGATTTGGAGCAAGAAGGCTGTGGAGTGTCAATTGCTAGAGATCAATTAGGTTTTTCGCTATTAAGAGAATCAAACGTTATTGGGTTCACGCACTGATGTGAAAGATCAGTCATGTTTTCACTGAATGGCAGAGAGATAATGAGGGGCTAAATGACCAACTATTTCTGTTCATCTTCTTTGGTCATGAGGAGAAATGAACAACTTAAACATAGACTTTTTTCAGGATATAATTACTCATGAAAAATTAGAAATTTTCAGACAGTGGAAAGAAAATGAGAAGGGATTCAAACTGTAGAACACAGGAAAATGGAAAGGAGATGTAAATTTTGTGCAGTGCAACAAGAAACCGAGGAGAGCCAGTGGCCTGAAATGAAGTTATACTCGAGATTTCAGGGGAGCTCCCTGCTGTCCATGCCAGAGTGATGTAATCCACACCCTACATGATTTGCTATGTGAATATATTTCCAATACCTTTACCATTAACATGTTAAATCACAAACGCTCTACAGGAACATTCACTTAAACTTGACACCAAATACAACTTGACAATCATAGATCAGAATTTGTGGCAATAAAAGATTGAAAAGTTTATAATAGCTATTATAATACCTTATAATAGCCATTGCTGTTTTTAAACAAAGGAGTCAGTAACTCAGTCTGGTATAATGTTTCCAACGGCCACGTCAACAGATTAGGTCTCACCCTCTCAGAGACACTTTCTTTGTTCTACACAATCCCTCCACCACTTCTCCATTGCTGAAACATAACTTTTTTATTTTCTATTTTCCAGTTCTGAAGAAGAGTGTCAGCCCTTAAACAGTAACTCGGTTTCTCTTTCCATAGATGCCGCCCGGCCTACTGAGTGCTTCCAGAATTTTTGTACTTTTATACTCCATCTGTCACCATCCTCAGAATGATTCATAGGTTTTCCGGATATGGGAGAAATCAATGGTTAAGGGAATTGGGCAAGAATATGGTATTGGGATAGATCAGCCATGATCTCGCTGACTGGTGGCTCAGGCTCAAGGGATGAAATAACCATTTCTCCACCTATTCCTTATGTGTCTTTACCTAATCAATTGGCTTGTCTATGTATCTTTGTATTTCAACAGAATTGGTCCCTCATTAAAGTTCTTTAGACTGGAATAGTCTCGGCTCAAATACTGTGCAGGAAGGAACTGCAAATGCTGGTTTAAACCAAAGATAGACACAAAAAAACTGGAGTAACTCAGCTGGTCAGACAGCATCTCTGGAGAAAAGGAATAGGTGACGTCTCAGGCTGAAGAAGGGTCTCGACCCGAAACGTCACCTATTCCTTTTCTCCAGAGATGCTGTCTGACCCGCTGAGCTACTCCAGATTTTTGTGTCTATCTTATGGGCCTGTCCCACTTAGGTGACTTTTTGGGCGACTGCAGGAGACTATGCGGTCGCCACATGGTCGTGAGGAGTGCCCGCATTCTGGGAACTACTCGCAGCCTCATTATGGCGAATTTTCAACAGTGTTGAAAAATTAGCCCATGCCGAGAATGAAGCCTCCATGGAGAGTAGCGAGAATTCTCGTGCCGTAGGTGCAGTGGTAGTGGGTTTCCAGGAGGTGGAAGGTTGTCGTAGGTTGTAGCCGGTGCTGACTGGTGATTTCTATTGGCTCATTGGGGGGAAAAAAACGTAAGCAGTAGTTTTCAGAACCAAGGGTAACCGACCGTTAATGTTAATGTCCGCCGAGCTTCACAGCCGTGTATCTCTGGCTTCTTAAAAGTTGTCCCCGCTCCTTTTCCCCCCTTCTCCCCCATCCTCTTTTAAAGGAGCTACGTGACCCTTCCCGTACACTGTGCTTTCACCATCTTAAATACAGCGCCAACCTTCCTGTTCATCGCGGTGTGTGTGCAGTCGATGGTTTTTCAGTTGACAGTTGCTGGTAGTCGTCTGAAAAATCGCCTAAGTGGGACAGGCCCAATAGGCTCATATATTGATCATTGTGGCACCACGTCATCAAATGCCATTCCTACTCTGTTCTGATCAAACATAGAACAGTAAATGTAGACACAAGGAACAACAGATGTTTGATTTTTTTAAATGGCAAAGCGCTGCAGTAACTTAGCAGATCAGACAGCATCTCTGGAGAATAAGGTTGGGCAACGTTTCAGGTCGGACACCTCGGGACTGATGTAACACCGGTCCCTATACTTCCTCACATCCATCCATGGACCCCAGCAGTCCTTCTGGGTAAGATAGAGGCTCACGTGCACCTCCTTTAACCTGATCTACTGCATTTGGTGGGCCCGATGTGGCCTCCTTTACATCTGCGAGACAAGGAGTAGACTAGGCGACCATTTTGCTGAACACTTGCACTCAAAGCCCGATGGAGCTCCCAGTTGCTAACCATTTTAATTCCCCTTCTCATTTCCATACTGACATTTCTGTCCTGGGTCTCCTCCATTGCCAGAGTGAGGCCACATGCACCTCATATTCCACTTAGATAGTTTACGTCTATGATATGATTGAATTCTCCAATTTTAGTTAACTAAGCAAACACCCTCTCCCCTCTTTCTTTCGCCAAACTCCCCCCCCCCCCCCCCCTTCCACCTATATTCCTTCCTCTGGGTTCATGTTTTACATCTCGTCTATCTTTATCTCTTTATCTCACACTTTTTGTCTTTTAATCTCTGCTCACTGTCCAACCATCTGCCAATATAAAAACCCCTCACCTCTATACACCTATAACTTGCTTCTTTGTCCTGCCCCACCTCTCTTCCAGCTTTCCCCCCCCATCCCCGCCACTACAATCAGTCTGAAAAAGTGTCCTGGCCCAAAACATTACTTTTCCATGTTCTCCAGAGATGCTGTCCGACTCCTGAGTTACTCCAGTACTTTGTGTAATAGAACTGTACCGCATAGGAACAGGCCCTTCAGCCCACAATGTCCATGTCGAACATGGTGTCTTGTTAAACTAATCACCTCTGCCTGCATTGGATTCCTCCATTCCCTGCACATCCGCGTGCCTATCTAAAAGTCTCTTAAATGCCATTATACCTGCCTCCACCCCCACCCCTGGCAGCACTTTCCAGGCATCAGCCACTCTGTGTAAAAAAAATTGCCCTGCACATCTCCTTTAAATGTTACCCCTCTCTAGTCTTTAACATTTCCACACTGGGATAAAGGTTCTGACTATCAATGCTATTATTCCCAAAAACAATGAACCATAATCCTTTGTGACAAACCTAATTTCACCATATCAAATGCCTTATGAATATCAAAATATGCAAAATCCCTTTAGTTACATCCTAAAGAAATAATTGATTGCTGGTTCAAATAATTTCAAACTGTCATAACTATGCCTAATCTTATACTGTTATGATGGCCTGCAAGAAAAATACAAGATATTTTGATCACCATAAATACAGTTATGAACACATAAAACAAATACGGGACGACAGATGGCACAATGGGCTAAGTGTTCGGCTGGCGACTGGAAGGTGGCCGGTTCGAATCCCGCTTGGAGTGCATACTGTCGTTGTGTCCTTGGGCAAGACACTTCACCCACCTTTGCCTGTGTGTGAATGTGTGTGAATGTGTGTGGGTGATTGGTGGTGGTCGGAGGGGCCGTAGGCGCAGATTGGCAGCCACGCTTCCGTCAGTCTGCCCCAGGGCAGCTGTGGCTACAGAAGTAGCTTACCACCACCGAGTGTGACTGAGGAGTGAATGAATAATGCGATGTAAAGCGCCTTGAGTATTAGAAAGGCGCTATATAAATCCCATCCATTATTATTATTATTATCAAGGATAAATCCTCAGATATTAATCCTAAATTACTATCAATAAATATTAAAATATTAGTAAAGATATTAATCATAAATCCACTGCAGACAATCATACACCTGGCTTACACAAATGTTTCTCATTAAATCAAGAGCTAAAAAGTTATTGTGCTATTACAGCATGCAGTACAGTTAAATTATTTCAAAATACTATATTCCACAGTTTCAGTCTAATACCAAGAGCTCAGAGTTCTTTGAATAAGATTATATGGATAAAACACAGGGTATATAAAAATATATTCCTCCGTCAAACATCAAACTTTGAACCTAGCATTCAAAATATATCTAATAGGGGAGATGAAGTTCAGAATATGCATAAGAATTGAAGGGAAGGAGCAAAGACTCCTTAGAATCCTAGAATGTCAGAGATTCCTGCCTAGGAATGGCATAGTTGCTGAATATTAAACAAATACCTGACCTTATTCCAACAGCTCAATGCTTACAACATCCAAGTTCATAAAACACATTGTTCTACAATACATTGTAGCAGTTCCATTTACATGTCCACCTACTTCATGAGTATACAACTTTACCACAAATTTCACATTTGTCCAGAAATAGCTTAACAATATGGAAAGAAAAAGCCATTCTAATAAGAGAGTTCGGTATTACGAAAAACGCAAGGAATCATGGGATTTGTCAAAGGTCATTCACCATAAAGAAAAAGTGAACAAAGCGCTGGCTGAAGAAACTGTGTATAAATTCTTATCTTTATTCATAATTTATGTGTAAAATTCTCATCCCCCCAAAGAAACAGTTAGCGGGAGAGCATGGTGTAACAGCGAGAGAGGGGGGGCAGATGCGAGTGGGAGACAGGGGATAGCTCGCACACAGAGGGTTGCCAACATTCTCACTCCCAAATAAGGGACAAAAGGTCAAAATAAGGGACAAATTCCCGACGGCAATTCGTTGACCGACTCAGCCGTGGCTGGGTGAATGGTGAGTTGGCCTGGGTGCTGGACTGCACACAAAGCCCAGCCGGCGGGCCAGCTGAGGAGTTTTGGCTCAGCCCGTGCGACATCAGGCGCAAAGTCCCGCACCCCATCCAACTCATGAGCCGATGAACCGCCATGAGAACGGAGGGGTGGTGGTGTCGGCGTTAAGCGAAGGTCCGAAGGTCGGACAGCTGGCCGGGCTGCCGACCGACGGGGCCACGGGCGAGGTGCTCCTGCTGCACTCCATGGACTACGTCGGGATGGGTGAGGCGGGACTGGACGCGGCGCTCCGACCCGACAGTCCCCTCGAACCGAGTAGTAGCAGTCAAATACGGGACAAGGGCAGTCCTGTATGGGACAAACCAATTTAGCCCAATATACGGGATGTCCTGGCTAATACGGGACAGTTGGCAACCCTACACACAGACCTGCGCTTCATCCGCAGCCAGGATCGAACCCGGGTCCCCGGCGCCGCAAGCGCTGCTGAACAGCCACCGGATGAAATGAAGGTCTATAAGTACACAGCTCCACTCTGCTTTATGCCGAGTGACCTTTGACCTGGCCATGCACAATTGGAATACTGAACTTGCTTATTCAATAGCATGCGTTGACTTTCACTCCATAGCAACTAAGGAACTAGTCACTGTGGGGTTTAATTCAGTTGCTGCACCCACCTGATGTTTACACAGGGCAGGATCTCTCAATCTGACATAGACTCTGTTGTCAGCCAGTGTAAACACTTGACAGTAACAAACAGCAGCAACTTCCCTAATCAATGCTCACTGCATGTCCTTAAAATAATACATCAGGTGAAAAATTGCCAGTATTTCAAATGAAAAATATATTCTCAAATTGCACAAGTCTGTCATCGCTTGAAAGGCTGCTGTCAGAAACGTACAACTAATTTTATATTCTTCTTTCCAATGCTGACCTTCCAATTTTTAACATTTTCTATTTCAATTATGGATACAATACTTCCAAAGAAGTTTAAGGGATATTTATAAATTGATCAACTTAACTCATCCAGATCAAATCAATAGAATTGCCAAAGTAATAGTTACCCCTGTATATTAAATTCTGACATAATCATAATTACAGGGCCTTTCACAATCTCAAAACATGCCAAAGGCTTCTTACCAGCAATTTGGGAACATAACGCATTTCTATGCAGCTGAGTAGACATGACTAAATGTGTCCTTTTATAAATATTAGTCACAGAGTTGGATGTGGAGTGGATATTATGACTCAACTCAAACCAAAGAGTCGACTGTATAGCAAGACCAATTTAAGACCATTATAAATAGTATACTATCTGACCTCTCTCACCTGCTGATCATTAAAATCAAAGCTGGCCTTTCCTGTACTAACCCTATTTCTCACAATATACAATAATCTGTGGATCTGTTATGAATATATTCAGCAACTGAACCTTCAAAGCCCGTTTGGGTAGAAAATTCCAAAGATTCACTTTCCTCTGCGTGAAAAAACGTTTCTTGTTTGTTCTAAATGACAGATCCCCAATTTGAAGATGTGATAGTTGGAGGCTCAGGGGAGACTTGATAGAAGTATATAAAAAATTGAGAGGCATTGATGGCATAGACCATCAGAACCTTTTAACCAAGGTGGAAATATCAAATACTAGAGGGCATACCTATAAGGTCAGAGGGAGAAAGTTTAAAGTGGGGCAATCGCTCTTTTTACACAGAGTGGTGGGTGCCTACAATGCGCAGATATGGGGCCCAAAACTGCTCACAATACTCCAAATGTGGTCTGAACAGTGCCTTATAAATTTCAGCATTACATCCGTTTTTGGATACTAGCCCTCTCAAAATAAATGCTGGCATTGCATTCACCTTCCTTACTGCCGATTCGATTTGCAAATTAACTTTCTGGGCTCCCAGCACTCCTAAGTCCCTCTGCACCTCTGATTTCTGAATTCTCTCTCCATTTAGAAAATAGTCTATGCCTTTATTCCTACTATCAGAATGCATGACTCAACGCCTTGCTACACTGTATGCCATCTGCCACTTCTCAGCCCACTCTCCCAACCTGTCTAAGTCCTTCTACAGAGACCCTGCTTTCTCTACACTACCTGCCCCTTCACCTACCTTCATATCATCTGTAAACTTGGCCACAAAGTCTTCAAATGCCCCATCCAAATCATTGATATACATCATGAGTAACAGCCCCAGCACCGACCCCTGCGAACACCGCTAGTCACCAGCAGCCAACCAGAAAACCCCCCCATTTATTGCCACTCTTTGTCTTCTGCCATTCCTCCAACCTGCTATCCATGCTAGTATCTTCCTTCTGATAGCATGGTCTCTCATTCTTCTTTGGCAGCCTCATGTGTGTCACCATATCAAAGGCCTTCTGAAAATCCAGGTAAACGACATCCACTATCTATCCTGCTATTTACTTCCTCAAAGAATTCCAACAAGATTTCCCCTTCACAAAACAATGCTGACTTCAGTCTATTTTATCATCTGCTTCTAAGTATTCAGAAACTTCATTCTTTATAATGGACTCTAAAATCTTACCAACTGAAGTCAGGCTAACCGGCCTATAGTTTCCACTCTTCCGCTTCGCTTCCTTGAACAGCAGAGCAATATTTGCAATTTTCCAATCATCTGGAACCACCCCTGACCCTAGTGATTCTCGAAAGATTACAACTAATGCCTCCACAATATCTAAAGCCACCTCTTTCAGAACCCTGCGGTGCAGTCCATCCAGTCCAGGTGACTTATCCACCCTCACACCTTTATCCTTCCCAAGCACCTTCTCCTAAGTAATAGCCACTCCACTAACTTCCACTCTGACTCTCTTGAATTTTCCGACTCGTTGCTGATGTCTTCCACTGTGAAGACTAATGCAAAAAATGTATTAATCTGCCATTTTTTATTCCCCATTATCACTTCTTCAGTATCATTTTCCAGCGGTACAATTTTTACTTGTCTTTTTCTTACTCTTTATATACCTGAAGCAACTTTTACTATCCTTCTTTAATTAGCTTGCTTTTTATATTTCATTTTTTCTCCCCATATTGCCTTTTTAGTTGCCTTCTGTTGGTTTTTAAAAGCTTCCCAATCCTCCAGTTTGCAATATTATATGCCTTCTCTTTTAGTTTTATGCTGTCTTTGTCTTTCCTTGTCAGCCATGGTTGCCTCATTCTCCCGTTAGAATCTTTCTTCCTCTTTGGAATGAAAAGATCCTGCGTCTTCCAAATAGGCTGTGGGCCGAGGAGCTTTATTCCAGTGTTTCGTGACCCAAGTCATCAAACTACATGAAATTTTCATATATTGTGTAAAAAAATTATATAAATCACCCCTGAAACTCGTCATGAACAAGACTTGCACATTTTTAATAAATTAGAGAAAAACCGGAAAAATGTCAGGTATTTTTAGTCCAATCAAAGCACGTTTAACATTGAGTTGTATGCCAGTTGGCCAATCACGCGCTTTGCTTCAGGCTAGCACACAACATGGCTGAGAGGGCTTCACTGATGCCTGTTTTACTGGAGATTCCGAAGAAAGTTCTGTGGAATACGTCGTGGAAACTTGCAGTAGGGTAATTGAATTTAGTGAGAAAATCATTAAGAAGTCTGAAGAATGTGCAGCTAAGTGGATAGAAGTGGAAGAAAGTCTTGAAACCAAAGTCGCTGCTGAGGTGCTGCTTTGTGAAACTTTGTGAATCAACTCAAACTGAAAGGTAAGATCTAAAGTCTGAATTTATGAAAATTAATCTGTAGGGACTTTAATTAATTTAATTGCACCCTTTATAATGTGAAAAAATGAGATTTGGAGGCTGTACATTCACTCATTCACTCACTCACTCATTCACTCATTCACTCATTCATTCATTCATTCATTCATTCATTCATTCATTCATTCATTCATTCATTCATTCATTCATTCATGAAGTTGAGGGCCTAAACTATATGTAACAATAACAAGGTAAATTAAACATTTTCACTAATGCCAGCTTGTTGTAGAGTAATAAGTCTTAACCATTTAATCTCGGAGCTGCCTGCGATAACTTACCGGTAAAAGTGCTCCGATTGCGGGGGCTATGTATTTAACATAGTGAAGCCGCAGTCTCAATTAAAAAGCGGCCGATTCGCGAACGTGGAGCCGCGGATCATCTCCGCGGGCCGGAGGGGAGCTGTACATAGTGCCGTCTGTAGCGGCCGTTTCCAGGCCCCGACCACGGGAGAAAAACGGAGGAATATTCATTGCACTTTATAAGCTGCCATTGGAGTGAGAAATGGTAAGAAATGGCTGATGTTTATGTAGAAATGAATTGGTGTATGTGAAACATAGAACTTGAACTAATTTATCTATGGTAGTAAGTGTTATTCTCATTAACATTAAGGAGGTTGAAATGTTATGAATTGAAGTCCATGCAGACTTAATGACTATGGGATGTTTTTTGTTGTTGTAGCCTCTGCCTGACCCTCCACAGGGGATGGTCTCCCTTGCCATTTATATATATATATATATATATATATATATATATATATATATATATATATATAAACTCTGTGGCTGGCTGGCTGGCTGTGTGTGTTTCTGCCTGACTTGTGGCTGCCAGCCTTTGATTCATGGCTACGTCAACGTCAGACCCAGAAACGCCGAGTTTTTTCCCGTTTTGGTAGATTTCACTTTTCATTCCAAGTAACCACTCCTCATTAAATTTTGTCGTGTTTATGTACACATTTTTAATAAAATCCTTTGTCGCCTCCTGCTGGCCAGCGACCATAACGGCTGCTGGCGCCCGCATCTCGCCTCAAAGACGCCATTTAAAAACAGCCGCACTGCTGATTCCTGAGCCGCTTGAGTTGGAGGACCACATCTCCCGTGGGGGCTACGGGTAGGGCACGGCTGCGTTGGGGGAGCAGACCCAACGGGTCTGCACTTGGTCTAGTATATATATATAGGTATAATAATATGTAGTTTAAATGGACTGCAACACGGAAATAGACTGCCCATCATGTAATATGGGCATTGGCCACTAGATGGCGCTTACTTTCCCGATCTCATTTTCTAATTAGTTTAATTAATTAATGTGCAACTTTCGGCAATGACGAGTTATGACATCCTTCTCAATTATATTTCATCTAAATCTGTGGGAAATTTCATGTAGTTTGGTGACTTGGGTCACGAAAACTGATTTCTAGACACATTTTTGATGCTCGGCCCACAGCCTAAAATTGTTCCCAGAAATTCCTTCTGGGGTCCTTTTCCAATCAACTCCTCCCACATGCTTCAGTAGTCACCTTTGCTCACCAGGAAAACCGACATATCCAATTTCATCTTCTCCCTCCCAAATTGCAGGTTTAATTTTACCATATTATGGCCACTACCTCCTTATGGTTCCTTTACCTTAAGCTCCCTTTTCAAATCTGGTTCATTACACAATACCAAATCCAAAATTGCCTTAGGCTGGCAGGCTCAACTATATGCTGCTCTAAGAAACCATCTTGTAGGCACTATAAATTCCCTCTCTTGGAGTCCAGTCCTGGTTAGGGACCGGCCTTCGAGAGCTAAGTCCCTCAGGAGAAAAAGGAGGAAAGAAGATAAGACTTTATTGCCTTCCATCACAGTGAGGAATGTGGAGGAGCCGCTGTGATGGATGTTTATGGTAAATTTTTATGTGGTTGCGTGTTTTGTTGCTTTTTGGTAAGACTATGCAAATCAAATTCCTCGTATGATTTACATACTTGTTTTGTTTTCATACTTGGCTAATAAAATCAATTACAATTACAATCTGGTTTTCTCAGTCTTCCTGCATATTGAAATTCCCCATGACCTCTGTAACATTGCCGATTGTATCTCCTGATGTTATTTGTACCTTACTTCCTGGCTAATGTTCGGAGGCCTGTAAATAACTCCCATCAGGATCTTTTTACCCTCGCTGCTTCTCACCTCTACCCACAAAGATTCTACATCTTCTGATTCTATGTCACCCCTTGCTAAGGACTGAATTTCATTCCTTACCACAAGAGCTACTCCACTCCCTCTGCCCACCTGTCTTTTTGATAGGACGTGTAACCTTGGATATTCAGCTCCCAGTTCCTATCCCCTCAGCCACATCACCAGAATGCCCACAATGTCGTACCTACCAGTTTCTAACTGCCGTACTACGTTTGTCTGCCAGTGGGAACTCAATTGTTGAGTCATGTTCCATCATGATCTTGCCCCTTTCACGATCTCCTACATGAATGAATACCATGAATGAATATTTTGTTGTCACATGTGATAAGTCACAGTGCAATTCTTTGCTTTCATACCCATAAAGGGCACTTACAAAATACCCCCACCCCAGGTCCCCCTTTGTTCTCCTTCCTCACACCGGGTCCTCTATTGTCCATCCTCCTCACTCACGGCGGGCACCCCACACCAGGTCCCCATTGTTCTTCCCCCTCATCTTCCTGATGTCTCTCTGTATCCTCAACAAACTATCAAACAGGTTCACCTGTCAGGGACCGTTTCTCCCTTTCTGTTACCAGACTACTGAATCACCTATAAGGTTCATCCCGACCTATCCCATTGCGAACCTTCAACTTTTTCTCTGGGACTGAACGCTCTAGCACTATTCAGAATTCTGGTATTTTTCTCTTTGAACTCGAGTATGGCTTGCTTGTCCATATATGATTTGTAGTATGATTTGATTTGACTGGATAGGTGCATTATCCACCTGTTTGAAACATACAAAAAATAGCAAATTCAGTGAGATTTATCCAAGAACATCTTCCAATCTGACACGGATAACTAGTTATCCGTGTCAGATTGGAAGATGTTCTTGGATAAATCTCACTGAATTTGCTATTTTTTGTATGTTTCAAACAGGTGGATAATGCACCTGTTTGTCAAATCAAATCATACTACAAATCATACAGGTGGATAATGCACCTGTTTGTCAAATCAAATCATACTACAAATCATATATGGACAAGCAAGCCATACTCGAGTTCAAAGAGAAAAATACCAGAATTCTGAATAGTGCTAGAGCGTTCAGTCCCAGAGAAAAAGTTGAAGGTTCGCAATGGGATAGGTCAGGATGAACCTTATAGGTGATTCAGTAGTCTGGTAACAGAAAGGGAGAAACGGTCCCTGACAGGTGAACCTGTTTGATAGTTTGTTGAGGATACAGAGAGACATCAGGAAGATGAGGGGGAAGTCCTCAGTTTAGCCAGTGCTGCAAAAGTCTGGTTGGCCTCAGCAGCCTCAGGCTTGGGTCAGAAATTCAAGATATTTTTGTCTGTTTACTTTCCTGCAGAACATCTCGGGGCATTTTAGTGCTATAAAAGGCATTGTACGTTGTTGTAAGCTGGCCTATGTAACTGTGTCCGTAACTATTTTTTATTGTGTTAAACACAACATGTAGGATTATTTTGTGCAATTTTAATTATTCGGTGAATGGGCTTTGTTGGGGTTCTCACAATGGAAACACTGGGAACTGCTGGTATTCTGAAAATATTGAGCTATACACTAGGTCAAGGATAGCCAGTTCACTATGACATGTTTTTGCCTAAATCAAATCAAGAAAATGTACTCCAGCCACCATTGTTGTTCAAGAAAAAATGTCCTTCAGATTAATTTTATGGACATTTATAGTAGACACGGAGAAGAAAAAACAACCAGACTGAGCTACGAGTACACTGAAATTATACCACTGTCCATGTATTCCAGGGATGAAAGACTGGTAATTCAATACATATTATACGCACCATTATTTTCAAAATCTGAGCAGAAAATGAATTGCAAATTCTTAATTGCCATGAGAATGTGACGGTGAATATTCTTATCCTGTTTCAGTCCATCTCTCCCAGTGTTGGAGAGTTCTAGGATTTAGATCCAGCTACAATGATGAACTTTCAACAAATATCCGTTAGGATGGTGTGCGACTTGGAAAAGAACCTAAACCACACTTTTGCTTGGTTTTGAAGTTACAGGTTTAGAAGCAGACCGCGTAATTGCAGTCCATTTTGTATATGGTACACACCGTAGTTGATGTGTACTGGTAATGATGGGGGAAAACGCCATTTAGGCCAGGCAACCGTTTCACCAAACCCTTGTGCTCAGCCCATCAACAACTGCTGCTTCTCCTAGTTGCTAACCATTTTAAATCCCCTCCCCATTTCCACACTGATCTTTCTCCTTAAGGGCCTGTCCCACTTACGTGTCCTTGGCACGCAAATTACGCGACCTCGTAGTCGTGTTGAGGCGTACGGGCATTGTATGGCCGCGCGGGGCCAGTCCCACTCAGAAGCGCGGAGGTGTATGTAGTTGTGCGCGACATCGCGCAGGGCTCCGAAATTTTTATAGTGAACGATATCTTCGCGCGGCAACGGCCTGTCGCAGAACTGACGGCCAAAGTGGGACAGGCCCAAGACCCTGGCGCGACGCAACGTCTCACCTTCAACAGCAGCAGGCAAACGATTGCCGAACTCGGCCTGGGGTTCACAGCCGTTGCGGTCCGGATCCGCCCCCACTTCTACTCCCAGAGCGGGGCCAAGAAAATTGAAGATAGACACAAAATGCAGGAGTAACTCAGCGGGACCGGCAGCATCTCTGGAGAGAAGCAATGGGTGACTTTTCAGACTGAAGAAGAGTCTCGACACGAAACGTCACTCATTGCTTCTCTCCAGAGATGCTGGCGGTCCTGCTGAGTTACTCCAGCGTTGTGTCCATCTTCAAATGACATCACGCGCTCCAGACAGCTGTGTGTACGCATGTAATCGTGTCCGACCTTCGCAGGACCATCGCGGCTCAACGCGACCACGAGGTCGCATGCCAAGGACACGTATGTGGGACAGGCCCTTTAGTCTCCTCCATTGCCAGAGTGAGGTTGCAGGCAAGCTGGGGGAACGACACCTCATATTTTGCTTGGGTAGTCAAAACCCAACTGTATGAATGTTGAATTCTCCCATTTCAAGTACTAACCCCCTCCCCCCTCCCCCTCCCACCGCCTATCGTGTTTCCCTACTCCCTATTGTGGTACACCCATTTCTCCCACCACCTTAGTCACCCTACTCTTTTCCCCTCCTTTGTGTGCTCACCTCCCATCCCATATTTCCCTTTTACCTATTTTCCCTTCCTCTGTCCCCCCCCCCCCCTCACCTGTATACACCTAACACTTGCAGAATTAACCCAACCCTACCTCCCTTTTCCAACATTCTCCCCCCCCCCTATTCCATTAGTCTGAAGAAGGGTCCTGACCCAAAATGTTGTCTGTCCATTCCCTCCATAGATGGTGCCTGACCCACTGAATTCCTCCAAAATTGTTTTTTTCTGCTCCAGATTCCAGCATCAGCATCTTGTTTCCAATTCTGATGTTATGACGGAAAGTAGGCAATTGATGAAGCAGGTAAAGATTGTTGGGCAGAGGACACTGCCCGGAGGAACGGAGAGTGATAACATGCAGCTGGGTGAGATTGATTTCCAGAAACTACAACTCTTCAGATCTTTAGCACTACAGCTTCCATGAGATTCAATCCCATTGCCTTTTCTTGATGTCATGCAGCATGAATCAAACCAGCTGTGATGGAAGGTGCTCAATGGGAGGTTGGGATGAATCATTCCTTCAGCCTTGTCTTCAGAACACACAAGCAGAGTGCTGCTCTTTTTAAAGATGGGCATATTCATGTTCTTCCATCGGCTGTTGATTGGCCAAACCTTGCAATGCACCATTCAGCACTGGATGAAGCAGATTGCCAAGCTTTGATCTGAACAACTGGTTGTAAAATTACTTAACTGTTTATACATATGTAGGCCCTGTACTGCAGCTTCACCAGGCTGGCATCTCACCTTTAGGACTGCTCTTGGCTTGTTCGTCTGCATTCCTCATTGAACCAGGGTTGATCATCTGGTGTGTTATGGTAAAGCAAAGCTACAGCAGGCCATAAGATTGTTGATCGTGGAGGTATACATTGACCCTGCTTTGTTCACCTAATATTAAGCTAACAGATATGTAGTCCATAAGACTTTTCACATTTATAGAACCACACAACTCAAGTGAAAGATATCCTCTGCATGAAGATTATAGGAATTTTATTTAGAATTAAATGTTTTATACAACGCATCAGAACAGCAAATCTGATCCAGGTACATGATAGATTAGTTTAATATATTTAAAATTAATGCCTCAATTAGTGTTTCTTCAGTTCCTCTTCGGGAGAAAGGGTAGTTTGCCTCATTACCCCTCAGAGACTACGACAAGCTGTTTCCCGATGTTGCCCCCTTTCATCAGTGACTCAAAGGCGGCTGCAAGAGAAGAATTGTGACCTTTAAAAAGAACCATCGTGGGAATAAATGGAGAACAATTCCCATATTTTTTTCCAATAACACAATTTGCAATTCCACAATGTTTCTGATTCTTCACAGTTTCCATGGCATGCTGGTGCAGTATTTGCAATGTAATTTGAATAGAAACAGAAAAAAGGAAGTCGAGTTGTATTAGAGGCTGGAGAATACATGATTATGTCTAGACAAAGAAAGCTAACTTAGGAGAGTGTGTAACAAAGGTTCTGCACCCGCTGAGTTTCTCCAGCACTTTTGTCAACTAAACTAGGTACTAGTTACTGGGTACTCGTACCTAAAATAGACAGACAAAGTGCTGGAGCAACACAGCAGGTCAGGCAGCATCTCTGAAGAAAAAGGATGAATGACATTTCACAATATCACCCATCCTTTTTCTCCAGTGATACTGCCTGACCCGCTGAGTTACTCCAACACTTTGTGTCTATCTTCAGTATAAACCACTAGGCTGTGGGCCGAGGTGCTTTTTCATTTAGGTTTGTGACCCAAATCACGGAACTACCTGAATTTTTAACATAGTGTAAAAATTATTAAAGAAATCATACCCGAAACTCGTCAAGAACAAAACCTGCACATATTTTTAAAGTATGTGAAAATCCTCCAATTTTCCGAGTAGTAATTGTCCAATCAATGCACGTTTGACATTGCGTCGGACACCGATTGACCAACCACGCGCTTTTTTTCATGGTAGCTAGGCAGCGAGCACTCTGGGATCACGACTGCCTCCTAATAACATCAAAAAAATAGCAAGTATTCGAAGGAATAAAGGTATTGCTAACCTTGCTGATAAATTTATTTTACAATTGATTTATCTTTGTAAAGTTATGATGTGAACTATTAAATAAAAATTATAACTAAAAATGGAGAGCTAGGGTTAGGATGTCGGTCAGTCAGTCAGTCGGTCAGTCTGTCGGGTCAGTCTGTCGGGTCAGTCGATCAGTCTTTTGGTCAGGCTATCGGTAGGCCGGTGGATGCTGTGAAGGATCCGTCGGGCTGTGGGTAGGCCAGTGAGTGCTGTGACGGATCAGTCGGGCTGTCGGTAGGCCGGTGTTGCACCGAGCAAGCTGGCAAACTAACGGAGCCGGCGCTATGGGGGTGCTGAAGACGGCCCGGGCGGAGCGCAGGGTAGTGCTGCTCTCCACCATCATCACCATGATGATCCAGAAGGGCATGCTGGCCGAGGTGGATGCGCTGAGCGGCCACACTTATGGAGCCCGCAACTGGTCCCAAAGCGGCTCCAGCTCCAGCCGTGGGAAGCTCTAGAAGGGGGGTGAGTTAGGGTTAGGTATTTTCCTCAGTGGAAAATGCCTTACCTTTCCCCCAGCCTGGCACTGCCCCAGTCCCACTACTGCCGTGACCCCCCGCTCTGCACACTGGCAGTCAGTAAAAGGGGGAAACCACAGGAACTGCCCTCACCCATTAATTAGGCGGGTTCAGGAGCCGGACCTCTGCGGCAGTCTCACTCATAATTATATTCATTATATTATTTTTAGATAATATAATTATATATAATATAATTATATATCATTATATTCATATTCACGTCATATATATGGTATAATAATATGTGGTTAAATAGACAGCAGCACGGAATTAGGCTCCCCATGGAGTAATATGAGCATTGAACACTAGATGGCGCTTACTTTTTCAATCTCATTTTCTAATTAGCTTAATTAATGTGCAAATTTTGGCACTGACGATTTATGACTTCCATCTCAATTATATTTTATCTAAATCTGTGCAAAATTTCAAGTAGTTCCCAGATAGGGGTCACGAGAGTTAAATTCTAGACACATTTTCGATGCTCGGCCCACAGCCTACACCATCTGCAGTTCCATCCTACAGATTTGTACCTAAACTCGGTATTCTGCTCTGGTGAACAGCATGAACAGGCAAAGTGCTCAACTGGGTCACGATTGACCAGCGAAAATGGATTGGGAGGAAGCTTTTCAACAAATGCTTTTCATTCCATGTTTTTTCTCCTTAATTGTTAAATCCAGCTTCCCTATGAATGGATCTCTGCTTTTCACCTCAAATCAATCTACATGATAAAATGTTGCATTGTTTCTCCTAAATTTCTAATTGTAATTGGAAATGACTATATTGCCTTTAAGACCCACAGTTCTGGATTCCACGTGTGGAAACCTCTTTTCCTCATCCATGCTTGCAAATTCTTTCATAATCTCAAGGACTTCATGGAAGTTTCCCTCAGCCAATTTCTTTGGGAGAAGTGCTCCAGCGTGATAATCCCTCCCGAAAGTAGAATCAATGCGATACAACAATCCTCCTTGTAAACTATAAAATAATTATTTGTTACATCTTCACCACCATTTGTAATGCAGAAACCCAGAGCAGTGCATGGTCATCGTCTTTTCATTCAGCTGGCTCAAGGATTAAAAGATGACTTGCTTCCACTCTAGTTCTGTGGGTTCTAAGGTGATTGATGAGGCCTATGTAGGAACATAGAGTTTTCCAACAGAAGGAAGAGGAGGTGCCTAGGTGAAACAAGCTGTTTGTGAGGTGTGTGCTATTTCTATTGATTATGCTGAGCTTTTGTGTGCTCCTGATGCATGCGTGAGATTTAGCCCCTTTCCATATGCTCCTTCCATGAGTAGTCATGGGCCAGGTATTTCCAATGGTGATATTACATTTCAAGGAGACGGTCTAGAAAGCTTTTCACTGCTTTGACTTGTCTGCTATAGATAGACCAGGTCTCAGAAACATATAGAAGGCGTTGAATATTGCTGACGGTAGGATGAGTTAAGCAGAGTTTAATCAACAACCATCTTCTGAAATTGACCAAAAGCTGTGCTGATGAATACAAGTGATGACGAATTTCACCACTGATGCCTGCCTTTGCTGATAGGTGGCTTCCAAGGGATAAGTGATCCATATTTTCCAGCTGTTCCAACTATGATCTCACCAAGGTTCAATTTAATGTTCCATTGCTGAATATTGCTACCAGAATAAAGCTCCAGTATATGCTTGCACTTGTGGCTTTAGTAACTCATCACCTATTTTTATTCATTTATGGATCCGTAATGCTAGATTCCTAATAAGATGCAGCACCTTTTATACAATGAAGATTTATCAATTACTTGCCCTGTTGAATGTTTATTGATATCCCTTTATTTTATTAGTGTATGTAAGTTAACCACAGCAGTTTGTGACGTTTTGAAAATACATTCCCGATTCCACAATCCCAGTAACAACGGTCTCGGTGGTAATCTTCCTGCAATTCACTTCCTACCTTTTCCTAGTGCGACAAACTATTCTGAATCCTTTGAGTTCTAACCAGCTTCCATTCTGCTACTTGTTAACAATCTAATCTTAGTTGTGAATCTATTGCAATGTCAATAATGACATGTAATGTCAGTGTCAATGCTTTTGAAAATCTAAGAACGATTCAAATTGGTCTCATATGAGGGACAGCTTTGGACACCTGCTCTTATTATAAACCCACTGTTCTTTTTACCAAGGCATGGCATATAGGAATCAATTAAAAGGGAAAGTGTGGAAAGGAACAATTAACAAATGGTGGCATGAAGCTGACCACTTCTTACCTCCAATATTTTCCAATCCCTTCACCATTGTCTCACGAACCTGCAGGGACAGAAGCATTGGTGAGAATTGCAAATACATATGTTTGCATACCTGCTACCCACAATCACCTTGGAGCAGCACATGTCCACCCACACAAAGTAATTCCAGAGGAAAATAGTTTTTTTACCCCACACCTATTCCCCTTCTTGCCCCCCACCAAAGTTTCTATCACAGCATTAACGTTTATTTTCCAGCTTGGAAGCATCCTTTTAATAATTCTGCACTGCTGATGCACAGGTATGGCTCAGTTTGCTATAGGAGTACAGCCAACCCCATCAAACAGTCTATCTCACCATGTCCATGGAGTTAATTTGTAATTTATCTCCAGGGTTTATCGAGAATTTTTTTTATTTAATTACCAACTAAACCAAGAACAGCTTAGTGTAGACTCAAAAACTGCAAGTGACTGGTAGAGCTGTTGCCTCACAACTCCAGTAAATCAGGTTTAATCTTTACCTCTGGTGTTGGCTGTGGGAATTTTGCACATTCACCATGTGGCCATTCGGGGCCCCCCCAGTGATCTAGTTTAATTGCATGTTGGTGGGCCAAAGGTCATGTTTTTGTGTTCTCTCAATGACTGAACATTGCAGCTTCTAGCCTGCCTGTCAAATTTTCATTTCTCTGAAACTAAACACCGCAGGTGATGAAAACCAAAACACACAAAATGCCTGATGAAGGATGTTAACTTTCTTCATTAACTGGTTTTCTTTCTACAGATACTGCTGTTTTTCCAGAATTTAATGTGTTTAAAAGTTTCATTTTGTTTGGTGACACAAGACAAATTGGCCCTCTAGTTGGGGTGTCCCGTCCTCATTTTTCTCATTACTTTCTAACTTCTGAGCCACATCCTTATTGATTCCCATTTCAGTAACTCAGCTAGTAATCCAGTAAAACTTTCTGCCACAAAGAGTTTATTTAATTTCCTATCCAAAGTTCTCCCATTACACAACTCTAACTGCTGGTAACGTCTGAAAACTGTATACCGTCAGCTACAAGCTAATCTGCCAGATTCTGTCAAGCAAGATCATAAACTCAGAAAATGGGAATTTGATAGAATGAATCCCACCTGCATCCATGTCACATTCATGAACAGAACAAAATTCATCAGCTACCAGCAGCAGTGGCTGCAAGAAGCGCCATAGCAAATTTAAGGTGTCAGTTTACAAATAGCCCAAATACCTGGTTGTGTTTTGGATAGTTTGGGTATGTTTTTGTTGGAGCAGAGAAAGCCAATTTGACAGAATTAGGAACATAGCAAAGACATGTATGACCAATGTATTGAATCAAGTAAAGTAGTAAGAAATATAGAGGGAATCTGAAAAAGTATTTTTCTACCCAAAGCGTTGTTAAAATCTGGAACACATTGCCAGAGGGCATTTTTCAAACAAAATATGTGAAACATGGCATACAAGGCTACGGATCAAATGCTGGAAAATACGATTAGCATGCTTTGGTACAAATAAGTTAGCATGGACGCAGTGTGCTGAAGAGATTATTTCTGTGTTGTATGACACCATTAGGGCACCAGATACCACAGTTCTTAGAGCCCAAGCCCCCAACTGTATGCCACTGCAGAGATTTCATGCTTACAACGACAAATTAGCTCATTCTCTTGAAGTCTCAGCTACAGAAATAAATTTCTCCCTAATACATCAATCTCCCAATAAAACGTGCATGATTTTTGCAGAAAATGCAGTGAATGCAAAATAATTCACAACACTAATTAGGTGTGACGTCAATCTCTGTCACCAATAACAGAGGGGTCTTGTGTGTGATCAACAGAAGTCATTCAATCTGACCCAAGATTTGTGGCAGCATCATTTGACTTTTTTTTAAATGTCAAGAATGTGCAAAGCAGTAAGAACACAGCATGGTACAGTACCTTCAGTTTTCCCTCCTTCAGCCACTGGCTCAACTGGACCAGGCCCATAGCATGTTTGTCCGAATAATCTAGCACCATGAATCTCTCTCTGTTAAAGATTAAGTGGTAGAAAGAGGATGAGCAACAATAGGCCTGGTACAAACATCACAGCTTAGAATAGTTTTCTGGAATATTAAATGGAGCACAATTAACAGATTAGATGCCTAACTGAAAATTAATTGCTAGTCTCTCAAGAATTGTCTCTCACTGTAGCAACTTCCCAAAGATGCCCAAAGGCCATGTTGTTTCATGCCGTCTATCCATTTACAAAGCACTTATTTTTTACTGTAAACAGAGCAAGAATCATTTATCTACCTTGTGATATTTCTTTCCTTTAGGGTAGCCTCAGTTTGTGCTGGAAGTGGAGGGGGGTAAGACATGTCTTTGTTGTACATGGAGATTTGTCCACATAGAATAACATGGCTGTTCTTTTTCATCTAGGTTAAACAGAAACATTGTCAAATATAAACATCTTTCAAATTACATTGCATTGAGCTTAAATGAAAAGTTAGAAAAGTACAGATATTCAATGAGAAGGGCAGAATAAAATTAGAGCTATCCCCCTTGGGTAACATGGAGAGTATAATTTCTTCCCCCGCAAAACGATAATCAAAATCCATAATCATAATCGTAATTTATTAGCCAAGTATGCTTTGCAACATACGAGGAATTTGGTTTGCCATACAGTCATACCAAAAAAGCAACAAGACGCACAGCTACATAAAAAAATGACATAAACATCCACCACAGCGGCTCCTCCCCATTCCCCACTGTGATGGAAGCCAATAAAGTCTTATCTTTCTTCCTTTTCTTCCACGGTCGCGGGAGTCAAACCATCCGCAGCCGGAGATCGAGATCCCACGTCGGGGCGGTCTAAGCTCCTGCATCAGGACGGTCGAAACTCCTGCGGTTTGGAGTTTCCGAAATTGGTTCCTAACCAGGGACCGCGAGCTTCATGATGTTAAAAGTTCGCAGCTCCCACAGGTTGGATCACCAAAGGCCGACCCCGGCAAAGGGATCGCCCGCTCCAAGATGTTAAAATCCACAGGCTCCGCGGTTTTGGAGCTCTAGAAGTCCCAAACAAGAGGCGGCCAACCACGATGTGAGGCCGCAATGCAGACAGAGAACTACGACACGGAAAAACATTGCATCTGTCGAGGAAAGAGATTTTTAAAGAATTCCCCGCCCCCACCAATACAAAAACTAAAGATAAGCTAAAACATACATTTTACAACAAACGATAAACACAAAGAATGAAAAAGACGAAGACAGACCATTGGCGAGGCAGCCATCGTGTAGTTGGGAGACAATTGAAATTTAAAACTAAAGTTGATTTTGTGACTAAAGGTATACAAGGATAAGGATAAGACAGACAGACTCACACCCCCCCCCCCCCCGCCTCACACACACCCAAATGCAAACCAATGGGGCTAGTCCAGTATTGTCAACATGGACAAGGTGGGCCGATGGTCCCATTTCCCTGCTGTACAGATCTATGACTGACACTTTGTACAACTGTAACATAACGTCCCAACTTTTACACTTAATTTCCTTACTGATGAAGGTGTCAAAACCTTATTCACCACCATATCTACCTGTGATGCCACTTTCAGATAACTTTGTTACTATGTATTTGTTATTCTGGACCCCCCCGGTCCACCACACTTGCCAGGGCGTTACTGTACACTATGAAGGTCCTGCCATAGTTTGACCTCAAAATGCAACACCTCACACTTATCTGAATTAAACTCCATTTACGATTACTCAATTCATTTGCCTACTTGTTCAACATCCCGCTTTAATTCATTAAAGCACAATTAGACAGTGAAAATGGTTATAATTTTTTGTGTTTATCATCTACGGAGGTTTATGGCAATAGTTTTGTTTACAAGGGAAAAAGGCACCCAATTGGTCAGCAGTCATTCTAGGGATTAAACCACCCCCTCTCCTTTTTGCTGCGAGAGTGGTTTTGTGTCAGTTGGTTAAGGGCAGGAAATAATATTTTATTGTTCTTGTTTGGGGAAGCTGCTGATAGTAGAAGAATATTAGATACTTTGCTAATTTTTTCAATCCTTACCTGACTAATGACAACCTCACTGATTTGCCCACCAACATTGTCGAAGTAACTATCCACTCCATCTGGACAGTATTCCAGTAGCTTCTCTGCGACATTATCTTTCTTGTAATTAACAGCGGCATCAAAACCCATCTCGTGGACCAAAACTTGACACTTTTCATCTGTGCCACAGATCCCAACCACTCTGGAGCATCCTTCGAGACGAGCAATCTGTTGACACAGTTATAATGTCAGGTATTGTGTTGCATAACCTGCTGCCATAAAATGTTAGAGAACAAATGCCTTGAAAACGTCTTATTCCCAAATAGGATACAATCATAGAATTTGTGTTAAAAGCACAAAATTACATTACCAGGACACCATCTGTGCCACTTTGTACAAGTAATAATCACAACAATGAGATCATTTCGTCAACTCCAGGAGTGAAAGGAATGTATACATTTTCGTAAGTATTAATGACATGATCTTGGATATTAGAACATATTTTTGACATTAGGAAATGTAGATCCATGAATGGAACAAGCAGTAGCAATGGACTTTGAAGGGATAGTTAGGTTGATGGATTGGGCAGTTACACGGCAGAGTAGAATAGTACATCTAAAGATCACAGTGATATTGCTTTCACTGAACGGTTGACGTAAAATGGACCGAATGCTGATTATTCCATGAAAATACATCTGGATGATTTAAGGACACTGAATTCCACAGGCAGCTGGATCCATGCTATTGAATGCCTCTATAAACTTAACCTCCATAATTAAAGCTCTTCAATGTTTTGCTGGAATAAAGTGCAAGACCTCAACAGAATGACTCTGAAATACTCCACGATGAAATATTCCATTGATGAGTCTCAATGAATGAATGGCCCAAAGATACTTTAGAAGTGCTTTTCAATCAGAGAACAGAGAGGGC